>NC_060273.1:92126096-92369359 GCF_021613505.1 Equus quagga | reverse complement strand
TGTATGTATGCTGGACTTGTGCTTTTTTTTTTTTTTTTTAAAGATTTTTTTTTTTTTTTTGATTTTTTAATTTTTTTTTTTTTTTCCCCCCAAAGCCCCCCCGGTACATAGTTGTATATTCCTCGTTGTGGGTCCTTCTAGTTGTGGCATGTGAGACGCTGCCTCAGCGTGGTCTGATGAGCAGTGCCATGTCCGCGCCCAGGATTCGAACCAACGAAACACTGGGCCACCTGCAGCGGAGTGCGCGAACTTAACCACTCGGCCACCGGGCCAGCCCCTGGACTTGTGCTTTTTATTGTGTGTGCTTTTTAAACTCCCCTTCGTACTTTGCATCCTTTTTTTAAAATTTCTCTGTGCTATTCTCTAGGTAATTTCCCCAAATCTATCTCCCAATTCATTAATGCTTTCTTTAGCAGCGGCCAATCTGCTTTTAATTCAGCCATTAAGTTTTTAATTTCAGTGCTTACATTTTTTTTCTAGAAGTTTTATTTGATTTTGTTCAGAATATTTTAGTTAATTTCATTGTATCCTCTTATGTCATTATGGCTTCTATTCCTTCATTTCTTTAACCATTTTAGAGTATATTTATAGTTCTTTAACATTATCAAGCTCTAATTATCCTATTAGTCATGTTGCTGACTCTCACTGTTGGTTATTTCCTCATTGCTTTATAATTTTTTAGGAGGAACTTGTCATTAGTAGGGGTTTTTTTAAGGGAGTCCAGTGCACCCCAGATTATGGGAGGATCCTTATAGAGCAGTTTGCTTCTGTTGGGTGCCCTTAGACCAGTTTTTACATTAAATTTCATTGATATTCCACAGCACATGGTAATATAGATTCATACTCAATATTTACAAGTGACTTAGGCTTCAAATTTCTGCCTTTTGGTGATATACATCTGAGCTTTCTGATTTCTTTTGTTACTAGAAAGAGATTTATTTATTTTTTTATTGAGGTCATAGTAGTTTACAACATTGTGGAATTTCAGTTGTACATTATTATTTGTCTATCACCATATATATATGTGCCCCTTTACCCCTTATGTCCACCCCCAACTTCCTCTCTGGTAACCACTAGTCTGATCTCTTTGTCTGTGTGTTTGTTTATCTTCCACATATGAGTGAAGTCATCTGGTGTTTGTCTTTCTCTGTCAGGCTTATCTCACTCAACATAATACCCACAAGGTCCATCCATGTTGTTGCAAATGGAATGATTTTGTCTTTTTTATGGCTTAGTAGTATTCCATTATATATATATATATATATATACCATGTCTTCTTTATCCATTCATCAGTCAACAGGCACTTGGGTTGCTTCAACATCTTGGCTATTGTGAATAATGCTGCAATGAGCATAGGGGTACATAAGTCTCTTTGAATTGTTGATTTCAAGTTCTTTGGTTAACTACCCAGTCATGGAATAGCTGGGTCATGTGGTATTTCAATTTTTAATTTTTTGAGAAATCTTCATATTGTTTTCCATGGTGGCTGAATCAGTTTACCCTCCCATCAGCAGTGTATGAGGGTTCCCTTTTCTCCACATCCTCTCCAACATTTCTTATTTTTTGTCTCGGTGATTATAGCCATTCTAATGAGTGTAAGGTGACATCTTAGTGTAGTTTTGATTTGCATTTCCCTGATGATTAGTGATGTTGAGCATCTTTTCATGTGCCTATTGGCCATCTGTATATCTTCTTTGGAGAAATAACTGTTCATATCCTCTGCCCATTTTTTGATCGGATTGTTTGGTTTTTTGTTGTTGAGTTGTGTGCATTCTTTATATATTTTGGAGAGTAACTCCTTGTTGGATATATGATTTGCAAATATTTTCTCCCAGCTGGTGGGTTGTCTTTTTGTTTTGTTCCCGGTTTCCTTTGCCTTGCAGAAGTGAAAAAGCTTAAATTTTAAACAGAGGGACAGTCCTTTCAGGGGTCCCAGCTTTACAAAAGGTTCTCATTAATTCTTCTTCAACTCATTCAGGCCAATGTATGAACTTTAAAAACTCATCTTAACAGTCTACAGCCAGATACAATATTTTTCCAGATCACAACAGTATCAGATCAAACACAGTACGCTAGTACTTGTCTGGCCTGAAAGAAAATCCCCAGATGAAGTAGGAGGTGGAAGTATTGGTATCTATCCAATGTTCCTACAAAGTCTAGGTTTTTTCTCTGATGATTGGGATTATTTATGAGTCCTACAACAATGAATAATACATTTAGTAATTGAGGCTTTCATTCAAATCTAAGGACACATCGGAAAGAATTCATTTATCTTGTGGCTGAGTTAAAGAGTCTGCTCAGTGTCCTGAACCCATGACCCAACAGTGTAAGGCCTTGGAGAAACCTCAGTGTATACGAAGATCTAACACAGACTACAATCTTCTTCTAAGACTGGAGAAAGAAACACTTCACTGAAAATCCCAAAGCTGGGTTTTTCCCATCCGCCTTAAAATGGATGTGGGAGGGCAGAACTCGAAGGTTCTTTTAAATTCCCTTGCCATTTTTTCTAGCTCTTACATTCACCAAAGTTCTGAGTGGCTTGTACAAAGCTAAGTCTTTCCTTTCCTTTGTTTTTCCTTGCTTTTTTGGGGGCCTCTTATTAAAGGATTGCGACTTTTTGGATTCACCATTTATAAGATGATTTTTTTTTTTCCTTTTTTTCCACTCTCTTCTTCCCTTGCTTCCTTCTTCCTTCCTTTCTTTGTTTATTCCCTCATTCCTGCTCCACTGAAGTTCTGAATCAAATGTCTGGAGCTAACTAAACTACTGGTAGCAAATTGGAAAAGAAGAAATCATTGGGAAATGCCTCTCAACAGCCATTTGATACACCTTTCCCTTGTTTATACATTTAGTACTGTATAACAAGATATTTTTCACTGAATGTTATTTTACCATGTATTTCAACATTATCTGTTCTCAGAAGATGAAAGCCAAAAATGGTTACTCAATTGAGCAGTGTCCCTGTGACTCCTGCTGTTTATTTCAAAGAGTAACAGTTTAATAAAATAGTAATGCCAGAAACTAAAGTCCATTAGCTTTCACTTTTCTAGCCACATGGACGTACCCTTACTCTAATTATAACAGAGAGGTCATTCCTGAGGAATTGCTAACCTTCAAGCGATATAAGATAATTATTCCCAAGAGAATCAAACAAATTTGTAAGACAAATACAGTTGAAATTTCAGACATCAATCTCTTTTTTACCATAGCCTGGGAACAAGGGAACTATGAAATATAATTTTACCCCACGGTCCAAAAAATGACTGCATGAAAATAATTTCCCGCCTGCCAAAAAAGAAAAAATAAAGGAAAAGGAAAAAAACCCTCTATTTTGGTACAAAGCCTGATACTTGTGCAGGGTGTTGTTTTGTTTAAATAATAAAAATTCCCTAAAGGAGAAAAATAATTCTTTTCCAAATGAAGGGTTTTAAAAATAAGTTCAGTATTTTTAGGAACCATTTGCTCTGTTAGTCAACAATTCTGACTTCGGGTTGAGTCACTTCAGTGTGTAACCAATAGAATATTGGACCAGGCTTCTCGTTTGGAGGAGCGTTTGGCTTGTTGAGTCTCTCCCAGCTTCCCACTGAAACACACACGAGGACGTTGGAAGGGTGAAATGCACACCATCGCCAAAAAGTGGAACTCACAGTCAACCCGCAGACCAAATCTGAGAGAAATTTCCTTTAGATTCAAGGCCAATTATCCTAGATTTTTAGATGAATAGTCCACCTCCCTGAACAGTGCATGTGGAAAGAGAAAGAAAATCTCCCTTGGTATCAATCCCAAAATCTTGGAAGCAACCCTTTTACAGGAGAATTTCCCAAACTGATGTGTCTAGGAGCTTAATTCCTAAGGGATGTTCCTTCTAGAAACAGGCACGTGGTCAAAAGTTTGGGCACTTCTGCCAAATATATGTCTTTTTGGAGATTCAGAAAGTACATTAGCGATATTAAAGTTTGTGAGAGTCCTTGCAGAATAAAAACTTATTTACTTCTGTTTAACTTAGAATTTCTGAAATTTAACCACACAGCCCACTATTTTTTTCTATGTAACAAAACCTGTTAACATCCTATCGCGCCAGTGTTACAAGGAGCATGCTTTGGGAGTGCTACCTGGGTACATAGGTACATAGATTCTGCTTTTGAAGTGCCAGAATGTTATTTTCCTTTTCTTTTCTCTCTTTTTATAACATTTTTGAGATAAAATTCTTTAAAAATAACTGAATAAGTATCAGGGCTAGGGGAGACTGTGGTAGAAAAAGCCTTATGAATAGAGTAGACTATGATAAAAATAAAGCAGCATGCAATAAAAATGAAAAGCAGGAAATTATAGAAGGATTTTAAAGGATCATATATTCACATATTCTGCAAATACAATTTAAATGCAAATAACGAGAAAAATTTTTAACTAAGCAAGCTCTTCTAAAGTTCATATGGAAAAATGGACAAGAAAGGACAGCCAGAAAAATTCTGAAAAGAAGTATAATAAGGGGAATCAGCCTAGCCAGTTTGGCCTCTTTGTGTAAAGACAACGTGTAAAACACGGTAGTTTTGGCACATAGAATAGACAGATTGCTCTCAATGGAACAAAAACAGAAGATTTAGAAGTTCCCAGACTGAAATACATAAAGGAATTCAGTACGTCAAAAAGATAGCCACTCAAGTCACTGGGAAGAAATAACACTAAACCCGCTCATGTGCCGGGGAGTGTCTGAGCACTTCACATGTGTTGAATTATTTCATCCTCACAACCACCCTCTCAAAGAAAGTAACAGTATTAACCTTCGCTTATACTATACCTGAGGCTAGTAAGTAAAAGAGTTTGAATTCAAACTCAGACTACAGATCCTGTACTTTAAACTCTTATACTCATCAAACTGTTATATAAAAATGTTTGTCAAATAACTACTATTAAGCAAAAAAAGCAGGACATAGCCTTGAAGATATAGATATAGGATGACCTCAAATTGTGTGTGTATATTTACATAGTCGTATACTATTATGTTGTACGTATATATGAAAATAACTACAAGGGAAAGTGCTAGCAGTGGTTAGAAATTTAAGAATTATCGATGAGCCTAATTTTTTAATTTGTAATTTGCTGTAGTTTCCTAATTCCTACATTGCCTTTATGGTAGAAAAAAATAGAAATATTGAGAAATGAAACAAAATAAGATTTGGAGAAAAAATAATCATATTATTATACAAGATATGAAATAACATGTTATTAAAATAAATATACTGAGCTTATGGCTTAGACTGCAAATTTGACATTAGTTTTTAGGATGAAATGTGAAACTTCAGAAAATGTTGTACTTGAGGAGGGCCCCAAGCTGTCCCCAGGCCCTTGGTTTCTCTCAGGTGCCGTTAGCAGCACTTTAGAGAAAAAGTTTGAATAGCACGGGGGTAAGACTGGAAATGGTGGAGTTAGATATATGGGGTGTCAAAAATAATTATTATGATTCCATAACTCTTTCTGGCTAATGATATCAAATTATTAAGATATCTAATGAAAGAATGATCATAGATACCATTTTCTGAAGCCTGTTTCAGAAAACCCAGATTTTACCCTGCCAAACAAATTGTGTTTGAAGGTTTATGGTGAGTTCTACAATTCTTGGTATCATTCAGGCCCAACCCTAAGAGAGTTCCAACATAAAGAAATAATTTGAGAGGGCCTTGATCATTGGCCCTGCTGTATAGCAAACCATCCTTAGATGCCGGAGATGCATGTAAATTCACTTCTTTTAAAAAGATACACAGGGAAAGAGAGGTTGAATATATCAATCATGAGTAGTGTGGGGACATGGTGATGTTGAAATGCTATCTCCCGCAGAGCCCTTCTGTGGCCCCTCTGTCCACAGCAAGCCATGTGTGGCCCCCTCTCTGCCTCCTTCCGCCCCCTCAGTCAGTGCACTCAGCAGACTGTGTGGTTGGCATTGGTTTTCTTGTCTCTCTTGACTCCCAGGGTGCAAACTCCTTGAGAGCACATACCATATCCATCTCTTAGCACAGAGAAAGTATTAATGCCTGTAATTCCACACAAAAATGGATGGTCGGAAATTCAGGAGTGGATCTCAGGAGACTGGCCAGGGTAGAGACAAACTCAGAAGTCACAAAAATGATGCCACCTTTCTCTAGAACATAATAATTAAACAACTGTTTTCATTTTAGTATATATTATCTCTTTTGAGCCTATGAGGTAAGCAAGCATCCTCATAAGCATTTTCTTAGGTTCAGAGAGGTGAAGTGGCTTGTTTAATGACATCAGCTAGGAGGTGAAAATGCTGCTAGGAACAAACACATATGGAACACTTTTTATATGGTAGACACTGATCTAAGCAGGTTATTTACATCAACTCCTTTAATCTGCTCACAACTCAATGAGGTTTTACCCCCACTTAACTGCAGAGGGAATGGAGGGGAAGAATGATTAAACAGCTTTCCTCCGGGCCAGAGAAATGGCAGGTGGAATGCGCCTCCAGGGCAGCAGGCTGTGACGCTTCCTGTAGCTGATTTTGAAGCTGTGCTACCCATGGAGCTGGAGTTTTAATCAGGCTCTAAATCCAGTGCTATTTCCGCTAAAGTACGCCATTTTTCCCATCGATCACTTCTGTGCCATTATATGCACATCTCACGCGTTGGGATGAATAAATTCAATAAATGCAAATAAACGTAAAAATATATATAATGCATCCCATGCATAGCTCATAGGTTTGGATAAATAAATTAGATAAATACATATAAAATGCTAAGTAGAATACTTTTTACATAGTAAACGCTCAAAAATGTTGGCAGTTGTTTCTGGAGTGTTAGTCATAGGAGTAGATGAGATCTCCAGGAACTTTGTCAATTTGAGAAGAAAGTCGAGAATCTCTTTGGTGGCCTGATTTTTAAATTAGTAATAATAAAAAGCAGCCTTCTTCCCATGATGGGTTGCTGGATGGATAAAACAAGATAATAATTTGGAAGCAATTTGCAAAGTTTGATCTTATATGCAAATATATTATTCAATTATGTCTTAAATGCAATCCAAATTTTCATACTGTGACTTCAGCTCACTTCCTCTTGCTCAATCTTCATAAAAACTGTAAAGTTGATGCTCTGCCCGCTGTTGGGGATCCTGCTCACCATTCTTACCTGGTCACTGGTGAGCAGAAGGGAATACACAAGCTGGGCCTTTGCTTTAGGATCTGTACCAAATGGGAGTTGATTCTCTTCTCTAGCTCGTCTGTGCTTTGGTTCTTTTCATTGCACAAGAAAGAAATTTCAGCAGATCAAGAGACACAGAGGAACTAGGTAAAGGGTTCCATCTGCTTTATTCCATATTAAATGCAACCTCCAAGCAATATTTAGTTATTACCCACATTCCTTTTGGTCCTCTGGCAGAAAGTGGTAAACTTCCCTAGGGCCTGATTCCATGTTTGGGTGAAGGTAGGAGGTAGGAGCTGCCTGATGCCTCCAGGTGAATCTATGCTGAAAGTTCTCACCTCAGCTCCAGCAACTGAGGGAGAGAAGAGAGCCCCATTACTTTATCTAACCGCTCTGGGCCTAGACTGAAATTGTGGCTTTATGAGAAATCAGTTTGGTACCTCCCGGGACTCAATCCTGTTAGACCTTTGAGCAAGTTGTTCCCTAGGAGATACTATTAGACCATAAACCAAAGGGCGTGTCTCTCTCTACATAGATAGAGAAACAGACATTCTCTTGTGCAAGCCAGTGAGAGTTCCAAAAACAAACTCTCCGTTCCGTCAGTATAAACCCACAGATATCTCTTTTGGAAAACTGATGTGCTGATGCCATATCTCACTTAGGAACAATTGCTGCAACATAATATTCTCTATTCAATAAGGAATATTGCATTGCTTGTCTGGCTAGAGGAACTTCAGGTCTCCTGGGGGGATTTTCCCGAAAATCCCCTATATCAGCCTTCCTTTTAAATAACATTTCTCTGTGGGAATTGTAGGCTCAGTCCCATGTCAGCAAATGGTCCCCTAACAAGCCTACATGGCAAAGTTATGACTTATCCCCAAAGAAAAATGCTGCCTAGTGAGCATGTTTTATCGAGGCTGGGAGTCAAGTCATAAAATATCAGCCCTCACATCTGAGTGCCTGTTCGCTAAAACACTATTTATTTGTACATAAATATTTGTCTTTTCTTTGCAGGGGTGCATCTACTTGCATATTCAAGTAGACCATATGTGTAAATTTAAAATGTCCAAAGTGTTATAATGGGAATGTAGATTAGGAGCTGATTATGTTGGCTGCTTGTTTTTCAAATATATTAAACAGCTTCTTGCTTTAACTAAAGAATACATACAAATACAGTTCTCACATTGAAAATCATGTACAACTATAAGTATTAAATTAAAAGATGACAGAGCACACAGCTCTTTATCTTTTTAGCATTTTATGCTGTAAAATGAAGCTTTATACAATATGTGTTAGATTTGTTCCATATAAAAGAAAACAATTAGCTTCTATTCACTTGATATCAGAAAAGCATTATAGTAAATTAAAACTCACATGTAAATATGTAGATTAAGCACTTTAAAATAACGCCTGCTGAAGTTACGAAAGATCCGTAAGTAGTCGTATGTATCCATCTATCCATCTATCTGCTATCTCAAATGGCCTCTGAATCTCTGTGGTTTTTTTCTAATGCATCTTATAAAATTGTCTTCTCTTTAAATTACCAGAGAAAATAATCAAGCTTGTTCCTGACTCCCATTGATAGAGCCTATGTATTTCCCAAGTCGAAATGCGTCTTATTGCTTCGGCTGAGGACTCAGTTACTTCTTGCACAAAGCTGGAGTGGGTGTTTCCACTTCTCATTTCATTTCTTCTCTAAGGTGTCTGTAGAGTGGAGCTGTTTTTCTCAGGAACTCCTAGTATTGCTAAAGCACCAAGGTAGGTTATGAAAATGATATGCATAGAAAGTAGACGGAAATAATCTATCGTGTGCTTTCATAAGGAAAGATATAAGCCGTCCTGTCAAGAGGGTGTTTGAATATACTCATTCATTACGCTCTTTTCTGTCAGGTGTTGATAACAGGCTCATTACACTTAAGTTTGAGCTTAAACTTGGAATGTAGTATTTGAAAAGAAGGTGCTGAAAGCAATTTTAAAGCTTCTTTATGTCTCTGCTAAAAATAATTAAATGGAAGAAAAGAAGAAAAGAAACGCTGTCACCTTTGCGTCAAGTCAGCTTACCGTGGGCTCTGACACAAAATGGAAACCGGAAAGGAAGTGCTGTTTAGCTCCTGAGAGCGAAATAAATTTGGTGTTGGTTCATTCTGCACCCTTTCCCGGGATGTTGACAGAAATTGTATGTGAGATTCTACTGACTAAATGTGAGCTGCAAATAGCTCTCGTTTGGAAAGCCACATGAAATCCACTTACACAAAAAGATGAGTAAATTAAAAGTAAATGTCACAAAATTTGGATTTGATACTTTGGGCCTGAAAATGAAATGAGCCCTCTATGACAAGAAATTATGTTACTGTTACTGTTTACTTATGATTGGTTTTAAAAATAAACAATGATATTGTGGGGCTGGCCTGGTGGCATAGTGGTTAAGTTCGCAAGCTCCGCTTTGGCAGCCCAGGGTTTGCAGGTTCAGATCAGAACTATGCACCACTCATCAAACCATGCTGTGGCAGCATCCTATATACAAAATAGAGGAAGATGGGCACTAATGTTAGCTCAGAGTTAATCTTCCTCAGCAAAAAAGAGGAAGATTGGCAACAGATGTTAGCTCAGGGCCAATCTTCCTCACCAAAAAAAAAAAAAAGAAGAAGAAGAAGAAGGAGAAAGAAAACAATGATATTGTGCTGAAAGAACAATAAGCACTTCTCACAATTAGAACCTAGGCAATAGAAGTAATCTGAAAGTAAAAATTATATCTAAGGAAGTGATATAATTAAAAATAATACTTAAAAATAATAATATTATTATATTATATACTATAGGGCAGACACAGATGAGTGGTTGCCAGGGGTTGAGGTGTGGGACCTGGGGTTTGACTACAAAAGGTGACACAACTGTTTTGTGTCTTGACTGTGGTGGTGGTTGCCGACTCTGCATTTGTCAAAACTCATTGACCTGTACATCCAGAAGAGTGACTTTTAGTGTATGTAAATTAAATTAGCGAAAAATTCAGCATTAAAATAATCACCTTAACCAAAAGTAGTTTTAAGTTAACATGAAGGTGCAAAAGTTCATCACGATTTCTTTTTTAATCTCTTGACATGATTTCTGATTCAAGGCAAATGGAGGCAAGAAAGATGAGACAGAGGGAAACCACTTGGTGCCTCGAGGTTTGTTTACCCTGAGTTCTTGGCAGAGCCTTTTTTATTATTTTGAAAAAAAGTTAAAGTATTTTGAAAGTAAGGAAAACAAATATAAGAAACATCAGAACAGTCACCACCCGCAATTAACAAACAACAACATTTTGTCATTTTTGCATCAGATTTATATATATAAATAAAATAGATCTTTACAGATAAAGGTGAAGTCCCCTTTATTCTCCTCTCCAGGCATGCTCTATTATCTCCAAAAACGATCTTGAAAAAGAATACAGTAGGCCAAAACTGTGGGGAAAATTATGAGTGCCTTCCTCAGTAAATGGAATGAGTTCGTCACATTTATCACATAATCACTGGGTTGTGTCTCCACAGTTGGTGCCCTTGGATAGTCAAGATTAACACACACACATTAACATATAAAAGGTACATAAACACATGGTGACTGGCTGCTTACACAGAGCTAAAAGCAATGCTGGGAATGTGCACATTTGCTTTAACAGCGAGGATGGATAAGATTAGTGATCCTGGGCACCCTTTACCAATATCCAGTTTGTTTCAACTTTCTTGGTCACTTCCCCCAAGAACTCTCGCAATAAACTCAGTCCAGTTGAGAAAGCAATAACAAGACACAGCAGGTCTGTACTTAACAGGATTAATAAAGCTTTTAGCTGTAAAGAGTATCAAACCAAAGAGACCACCAGAGAAAACAAATTTGGTGCTAATGCCGAATCTGCCATTTTAATTTAAAAGAAAATAACTGTAGATGGCTTTTCAAATTGCAAAAACTGCCTGAGCTGTCCAAATGTCCCCACTCCCTTTCTGCTGCATGCCTTTCTCTGACAAGAAAATTGCTCGTCTTAATCCGAAATAAAGCAATTACCAAACAGAGATGTGTCATATTTATAGTCTGCCCTGGGTTACAGGAATAACCGGCTTGCAGCATTGAGAAAGTCACTCAAAATTGCTTTCTTAAATGTTTTCAGGAATTAGCAGAGCCCCAGAGTAGCATATTAGCCTAACTTGTTTAATGTGACTCCATTTGTAAAGCACCAAGTAATGTGACTACATGTGGCTGATGTCATTTTGCCATCAGCTACATGAACTGCTGGATTCCCCCAAGACCATCAAGAACAAGGTTTCTTAAGCCCAAATTCTTTTTTTTTCTTTTTGAGGAAGATTAGCCCTGAGCTAACTACTGCCAATCCTCCTCTTTTTGCTGAGAAAGACTGGCCCTGAGCTAACATCCATGCCCATCGTCCTCTACTTTGTATATGGGATGCCTGCCACAGCATGGCATGCCACGCGGTGACATGTCCACACCCGGGATCCGAACCAGCAAACCCCGGGTCCGCTGAGAAGCAGAACGTGCAAACTTAACCGCTGCGCCACCGGGCCGGCCCCAAGCCCAAATTCTTTTAAGTGGCATTTGCAACCCTCTACAACCAGACTCCAACTCTGAGCTCCTACCTGTTTTTTACTATCCTCGAAAGGAGCCTTTGATCCAGCCAAAATTTTTCGTATGAAATGCATCATCAGCATCCTTGGTCTTCTCTCTCCATGTTCACTATCTTGGTGACTTCAGCCAGTCTCACAGCTTTCAGTGCAATCCATGTCTGTAACTCCCCAAATTCTATCTATACCTCTCTCCTGAACTCCAGACGCATATACCCAATTGTCTACTTGACTCCTCCACTCTGATGTCCAATGTCTCATTACTCACAGTGTGATTCTCAGATCAACACCATTGCATTACCTGGAAGCTTGTTAGAGATGCAGGATCTTGGGCTCCATCTTAGGCCGATTGAATCAGAATCCGCATTATAACAAGATCCCCAGATTCGTGTGCACATTAAAGTTTGAGAAGCACTGGTCTATCTCACGACCAGGGATTTAGCATATTCTATCCTTATGATGTTATTTATTTTAGGCAAGTATCAGATTGTAACCCCTGCATGTTTGAGACCAAGACTCATTTTGCTTTATACTTCTAGCACCTAGCAGAGGAGACCCTAACAGAGTAGATAAACAATGTGTTCAATTACACTAAAATGCAAATGAACAAATTTGCATGAAAGCCTACTGCATCTGAGTCTAGGATGGAGGAAAGGTGACTGACTCATGTTACCAGCCATTCACTGGCAGAGGCATCATTGCTTACCACTGTGGCTCTGTAAGCATGCCAAGTGGCACCTCATGGCTGGTTCTAGGAGGGACTATATTATGTTTTAGGACGTCAATTAAAGAATGCTTTTGCAAGAAGTTACGATTAAATGATGCTACAACAATCTCACTCTTTCTCTGGCATATTAAAAATTTGAATTTGTCCAAGGAGCCAATTAGAGTCGCTGCCCCATTTGTCCTGCTTTAACCTGGACATCTATACAATAATTGGGACATGTCTGAGGCTTTTCCTTAAAATATGTGTTTACTAACATCAGCCTGGGCTTACGCCGGATCACACTGGGCCTGTGTTTTTCAGCAGAACAGATGAACATTCGCACTGCGCTCTGAGCTGTGGTGTGTCCTATTCAATTTCCCAGTTTTGTTCCTGTATCTGCTACTCATTTAAGAGGATTTCACAGGACCCATAGGATTTGTGAAAATCAATGGGCAGTAAATTTACCTCTCAGACAACCTCAGAATGGCCCTCATTTACATCAGGAATTGATACAGGGAAATGGAAGTGGTAGCGATGTGACTGCTGAGGTCCGACAACCTCAAAAGGTGGGGCTGCAGGCCTCCTCGCAGCAGGCCAGAGTCAAATCACCTGGGGATGCGCTGCTGTGGAGAGGAAGGCTGGCTTGGAAACAGAACTTCTGCATAAATGGATATGAGCATCAGCTTATTTTTTAAAGTACGTTTTAGGTGCCAATACTTATGGTCCGTACAAATAAAGTCTCCAACTAAAACATTATTCCTTATTTTCCAATTTATCTTCTATCTATATTGCTATGTTTTCTGTGGAGCAGTTTCCCAAATGTGCCTGATAGTAAGAACCACCCAGGGAGCTGGTTAAACACTTGCTTTCCTGAGACCCACCCTACACCTAATCAGGGTTTCCCGAGGACTATCAGGAATGAGCATTTAAAATCAACTCTCCGGGTGATTCTTAACTGAATTACCTTCTATGCAGTGTTTATCTCTGTAAGTATTTTTTCTGAGGCAAATTAGAGAAGCTCCTCTGTTGCTGTTCATTCATCTATTCAAGAATTTTTTGAGTAATTTCTGGATCCTGGGCCCTGGGCTAAGCCCTAGGGAGACAAAGATGAGTAAGATCCAGTCCCTGCCTTCAAGGGGATCAAATCATGAGGGAGACAAGACACAAAATAAGAGAAACAGCACGCAATGTGGTGAGGACCGTGGAGGAATGAGACACAAAGCAAACTCTATAGTTTTATCTGTTTGAAAGAAGTAATCTACAAGTTTCAAAAAAGAGTCAAACAAAATTTTCATGGAATTAGCATGTTCCCATTCCACATTAAAATGAGATTTTTTTTTTAAGACAGAGTCAGAAGAACCTTATGGCTTGCCCAGCACCTGGTACAAAGCTGGCACTGAATAAACGTTTTTTGAACAAATTAATGAATAGGAATGCCGCCAAAATTATGTACTACCGGCAAAGCAAAGGGATTTTTTTCAAACTAGCCGTAAGTGAATAGGACAGGCAGGGCCTCAGAGTGCTTGTTTCGAGTTCACCCGAGGGGTTTCTGACTCTTTACTCTCTCCTTTATGTTCCATCGCTGTCTAATTCCTTGGCTGCCATGGAAAGAAATATTGTCCTTCCCATGGGCCACTTTCTTCTGTTACCATCAGCATGACAGAGAGCAGTTGCCCTTACTCAAGACTTCTGGTTTTTTTGTTTCTTGCTATCCTTTTTTCTTCCAAATGCAAACTATTTAATATGAATGTTATTTTTTCCAAGGAGGGCATAATTTCTAATATTGGGCTTCTACCAGGGGAATACCTTACTAAATAGAGCTTAGTGACATATATTTTTTAGGCCTAGATTTAATTTTCCTGGAAAGAGTTTCTAATCTGCTCTGGAGGGACTTCAGGTTGAAAGCCTGCTTGACAAAAATAAATACATAAATAATAAAGTAAATCTAACTCCAGTTCCTCTGCTATCTACATTCCCATATTCAACCCCAGTTAAACCAGAAATGAACATATGAGTGATATTTGTGTCCTGTCATATTCTTCCTATTTTTCTAAATAACTATGTTCTAAGTGTCATCATTCTAGCTGGAAAGCAATTAAAGGGAATGCATGTGATTCCATGGCCAGCTTTGTGGAAGTTGAGATGTAGGTAAGCCGTTCTCACATCAAAGTTTTCTTTCTGTGTCTGAGGGCATCTGGCTCCACTACTCAGGCACTTTGTGAACCAGCATTTCTTAGGCAGGAATGTCATATAACAATTGCGCCCTGGCTCTCTAGGAAATCGTGATAAATTGCTTTAGTCAGTGTCACGGAGCTCTGGCCAGCAGTGTCTAAGTGGCAGCCATGCTGTAGTCAAGCAAATCAGCCATCTTGCATCTGATGTCTCAGGGTGTCCCTGACATAGTCAGACCTTCCAACAGGAAGACTATCAGCCTGCAAAAAAGTATTTTCCCAGGCTGTGTGGTCATCATACTTATTACCATTATTTTTAAATATCAAAGAAAACCAAAATAATAATGAAAAATCTTGAGAGGATGAAATGACATTGATGATGATGATAGTGGCTGGTATTAAATGTGGCCCAGCACCATGCTACGTACTATACATTTATTATAGTACAAAATCTCATAGACGTGACATTGCACATAAGAAGCAAGACACAAGAGAGTATGACTCCAGCTTTAAACAAAGTTGTAGAACAGGCAAAACTAACCTATGGTGGTCAGAATCAGATCAGTGTTGCCCGGGCAGGACATGAGGTAAGAGTGCACCGAGGTTTGAGGGATCTTTTTGGGAGGATGAAAATGTTCTGTGTCTTGGTGGGGATGGGTTGTTAGATGAATTCATTGGGAGACCCAAGTATCCGTGGTTTTCTGATGAACTTTCTGCCCTAACCGTCACACCTCTTACAAGAGTGGTTCTCAGCCTTTATTTTTGCACGGCACCCACCTGGAATGCTTGCTTAAAATGCAGATTTCTGGGCTCTTCTCAGCACCACCAAAAAGGACTCTTTAGGAATGGAACCCTGACACCTGGGCTCTAAACCGTCACCCCCAATTGCTTCTGAAGCAGAAATCAAGGCCTGCACCACCCTGCTAAAGGCAGTCAGGCTTCCTGCGTGTGGCTGGGGGGTGCTGAGGACTAGATGTGTCTATCAGTGGTGCTACAAAAATCCATCCCTGCTCCCAGAGAAACCACTCAGAGCACATGAGAACAATAAGTGGCTGCATTTTTGTGTTTGCAGGAAAGAGTTTTATCTAAAACAAAACAAAAAGAAAACTCCCATGCATGGAAGGGACTAGTAATCACCAGGCCTTTTCTTGAGCCGTGCCTCCTGCCACTTCATTTCATTATTAGTCCTCTTTTCAGGCCCTGGTGATGCTTTTTGTTTACCTGGGGCAACTGGTTTTTAATTGATTTTTTAATAAAGGTATTTCTTCCTCTCTTTCACTCTGATTAAGAACCATAGCATGATCTCATCAGCCTGGACAAGTATTGATGGGCTGGGTATCATGGGGCTAATAAAGAGTGTTATCCAGTATTTTTTAGTGACACATAAAAACTCCCTCATGAAAGATACAAGAGGCAGAGTATAATATAAATGTCATTCTAGAAACAGTGGTATTAGGGCATATATGGGCAGACATTAGTGATTTCATTAATGCACTAAGACAGGTCCCTCCCAGGGATAAGTGGTGGTGAGCGGGCACTGACGGGTCAGAAGAAATGCAAAGGGTAAGCCATCACGAGACAAAGAGTGAGCCCTATGGGTCTCTAGGTTTTTCTAGATAAGCTGCCACAATCTAATGAAATGCTTCAGATGAACAGGAAAAGAAGAACTGAATGCAGCTCTTCATTTATCTATCTTCACCTTTTCTTTTTCCCAAAGCACTGTTTTCAATATTTCAGAAGGAACGAGCTGTTGAAAGCCAGAAGTGCTTTTGGATTTATCTTCTTTTCCTCTTTAAATCTTTAAATTCAGTGTGATCAACTCTACTTCCTGGATTCCTGAGAGGAAGAAGGATGGAGGGTCTGTGAGAGAAATTATTTGGGGCATTCCCAGCTACTGCGTCCCATTCCAGTTAATAAGTATTTTGTGCAGCGAAAAGAAAACTGCCCAGCATTAGCACAGAGCCCCAGCCTCGCCATTAAATGACTGTCTGGCTTTGGAGGGTCCGGGAAACCACACTAGGCAAACAGGCAGGAGAGATTTTAAAGCTTTTATTTCCAGATTAAATATGTGGTTATGGGGCCGGCCGGTGGTGCAGCAGTTAAGTTTGCAAGTTCCACTTCGGTGGCCCAGGGTTCACCGATTTGGATCCCGCGTGCGGACATTGCACTGCTTGGCACGCCATGCTGTGGTAGGCATCCCAAATATAAAAAGTAGAGGAAGATGGGCACAGATGTTAGCTCAGGGCCAGTCTTCCTCAGCAAAAAGAGGAGGATTGGCAGCAGATGTTAGCTCAGGGCTAATCTTCCTCACAAAAAAAAAAAAAATGTGGTTATTCTGTGATATGTGCCCACTGCTGACCACCGGCCATGGAAGACAGAAAACATTTAAGACCATCCACCCCCTAACAGGAAGGACACAGATTACATAGGAAGGGAAGCACATTATGCACGTTCACATGCCCTCAGGTTTCAAAGAAGCAAATATGTAATAGCCTTTCCAAAGGATACATTTAGGAAGTTATTTTAAAAGGTTGATATGTTAAAAACCAACTGAGAAGAACTACTTTAAAGACAACAGAACATAATTTTCTTTTTACCTTTGTCTCTACTCTCTCATTGTCCATCGACTTCATTATTTTAAAGGGATTCTGTGTTAAGCAGATAGGGACAAGGGCTAGTGGAATCTGAGTTATTACTGTTACTGTAACTCTATTTGTTCTTACAGGCTGTTAAGGCCTGGGGAAACTCAGGGTGTGTGTGAGTGTGTGTGTATGTGCATGCCCGTGCACACTCATGAGTGTGTTTTCCCACAAAACTGGAATCATACCGTGAGTAGCAATAAGGAGCGTGGATCTTACTCCGTGTACTATCAGTTGCTATGTCATGGACATTCTACCTACAACATTATTTAATTCTGTCAATCACTCAGCAAATAATTTGTTATCATGTGTACCCTTTTCATGTTTCAATTTCTCCCTGACACTTCACTCCTTCAGTTTTCCTTTTATTTTGCATTGCAACTAGAAGCCCAGCTGTAAGAATAACTTGCAAATGGAGAGGTAAAAGTGAAAATCATTCAGGGTCCTAGGTGATGAATAACATAAATATAATAAAGCCATTGACAAAAATCTGATTTATTTTCTCCCTTTCCTCTGCCCTGAACGTTAAAAAAAATTGTTTTCAAAAAGTAATATATGTTTGACGAACAAATTTAGAAAACACAAATAAGAAATAAAATAGAAAATATGAGCGGATAGCCCCGTCATCTCCTCCCAGAGAGAATGGCTGCTCACGCTCTTTCGTGTGCCTCCTTCCCGTCCCTTATCTGTACACGTACTATGGGTTTGTACGGAATTTTGCAAAAATGAGATTGAGATGTGTGCACAGTTGGAGAACCTGCTTATATATTTATGTCCTGAGCACCATTCTCTTTGATGGCATTTGAATCCGTCTGAGCAATTATATTTCTTCTACCCTGTGTAAGCGACCATGAGCCTTTGGCTCCTTGTGGTCCATGTCTTTTCTGGGCATGCTTTTCCTACATCAGAAGATAACAATAGTAATGGCTAACATTTATCGAGTACTTATTATGTGCCAGCCACTTTAATAGAGTTACCCTTGTAATTTTCAAAACAACCCTATGAGGTCCATTTCACAGACGAAGAAATCGAGGCACAAAGATGCTCAGAGTATATAGCTAAAATGTGGTGAAGCCAAAACTGGAATCTAGGCAGTCTGGCTCCATGATCATACGCACTACCCCTACTGCCTGAACGTGTGTTCAGATCTGTCAGATTTGAAGAGGATTCAAATCCTCGAACCCAGTCTTAAAGCTGGTGGACAGCTTGAACATCACCTGGTACAGCCCTGTCAGTTTCAGCGGAGGATCTTCAGACAGCGGGGTCCCAATTCACCTTCTGTTCTTTCGACTCTGCCACACTGCCTCCAGGCCATCTCACTGTATTTTTCCTCTTCAAAACTCTGTGACTTGAGTGTTTTGGGACATGAAAGATTAATAACCTCGGTCTGGACCAGGCTGACTGTGGGCAGGTCTTGTGAGAACTTTTCCCACACTTTGGTGCCAACAGGTCTCCAGCCTGAACTGCACACCCCTTGTTATTCTTTCTAGCTGTGGGCCTCCCTGGAGCCAACCAGACTCACCGTGACAAACTGAAACGAGGTTTTGAGAGCGAGACCCATGGGACGCTGTTACCCAACTCGTCAAGGAGCCAGCTCTGGACGTCTTTACCTTTATTTGAAAACAAGTGTCAGACCAGAGACATGCTGGAACCTTACCAAGCTGACACTTTAATCTATGTAACTAAATCCATCAGTGAAATACTAATGCTGTCTACATTATTTTTCCTTTCCTAGTCAGTTATTAGCAGCCAGAAAAAGTGTGTCTCAAGGAATTCGTTTCCCCCAGGACCTTATTCAAGTGCCATAGAGTTCAGTGAGAAAAATGTGAGGGCCTATCTCTGGGTCCATGCTGGTGAGCTCAGTGACTGTGGACATGTGGCTTCTCCTCTCTGGCCCCGTCCTTCATCAGTAAACCAATTGGCTTGGCTTAAATGAATTCCAAATCTCTTCCAACTTTAAAGTTTCTATGGTCATTGTCAGCCTCGGTCAAACTCTAAGCTTGCATCAATTTTCATTAATTTATGTATTTATTCATTTATTTAAAAATATTTTGGGGGCAGCATGGTGGTTAGTGGTTAAGTTTGGTGTGCTCCGCTTTGGCGGCCCAGCTTTGGTTCCTGGGCTCAGACCTACCTCACTCATCTGTTCATGGCCATGCCATGGCAGCAACTCACATACAAAAGAAAACCCAGGAAAATTGGCAGTGGATGTTAGCTCAGGGCAAAACTTCCTCAGCAAAAAAAATAGATAGATAGATAGATGTTCTTTTTCTTTTTTAAAGTACCTAACTTGTGTCCAGTCCTTGGGATAGAGTGATTGACAGACATGTAATCAACTCATTTCTGTTGTAATAAGTGCCACCCATGAAAAACACAGGGAGATTTTGAGAGAATGTGATAGGGCCTGCCCTCAGCTGGGAGGCCAGGCACGGCCATTGGGATGAAATGGTGTTTCAGCTGGGACCTGAAGGATGTATTGGCATCATCCAGATGACGAAAGATGAAATGAGCTTTTCAGGCAGAGAGAACGTCAGGTTTGGATGACCTTGAGCCAGGAAGGATGTAGAACCATTCAAAGTAACGGAAGAGCTCCAATGGGACTGGAATGTGTAACCAGGGAAGGGAAAGTAGCTTCCTACTGCCCTGAGAATAAAGTCCTCCTTCCCTGATCATGGCTACAAAGCCCTGCCTAAATCTCCGACCTCATCTCATGCCACTCTACCTGTGACTCACTCCTCTCCAGCCACAGTGCCCTTCTCTTTCTCTACCATGTCACTTATTTTAGCCTCAAGACTTTGGAGGTACTAAACAGTCTTCCTTCTGCTCCGATAATGCCCAATTCCTCCTCCTACTTCTGGAATAAGTTTAACTGTTACTCTTCCCAGAGGCCTTTCCCAATCACCCCAACTCAGAGATGTTAGCTCTTCCCACCCCATTAGTTTCTATCTCAGAACCTGTTCCTTCTGTCATAGCACTTGTCATGATCCCGGTTATTTTGTTTCTTGTTTATTCCCCTTGGGTGGGTATGGTATGTGTCTTGGTCTCCTCATTAAATACTTGACCCTGGAGTGTAGGCAGATTACAAAAAGCCTTATAAAGCTGACTAAGGAACTTGGGCTTCATCTTGTGAGCAAAGGCATCTGAGGGGTCTCAAGGAGGATGTGATTGTATCTCCATGTTACACATGTAGGAGTGCTTTGTGGAGACCAGCTGGGAAGGAGGCATGAGAAGGTATGGGGAGACCAGGTGGAGGTGATTGTGCTGGTCTACTTGAGAGATGAGAATGGCCTAGCCTGGGATCGTGGAATAAAGATGAGCAAGGTGACTGGACTCAAGGGGTATTTAGAAGACAAGAGTCCATAAAATTTGGCCGTGTTTTGGATACGGGAGTGAGGGAGAAGGAAGTGCTGAGGGGGCCTCAGGTTTTTGGCACAAATAGATCCTTTTACCAGGATGGAAAAAGGACTAGAGAGGAGAAGTGGGCTTGTGGAAAGATGAAGGATCAGATTTGGGATATTTTGTGTTTTAGGTGCCTAGGTGACATCCCAGTAAAAGAGCTGTTAAGGGGGTTGTGGAAGACATGGATCTGGAGCTCAGAAGAGAGGTATGGACTGGAAGACAAATATATTTGGAAGTCATAGCGGTTAGGAAGTGGCAGTGTCATGAGAGGCAGAGATAGATAGGCCTGATGGGTAGGATCCGAAGGAATAAACTTCCTCTTGGGAGCCCTGATGGGGAAGTCTGGCAAGACAGTCAGGTTTGAGTACAGCACAGAAGTGGAGAGGGCTAATGAGAGAAGACTTTGGGGATGTAGGAAGCTGTAGGTCAGAGTGGGACAGTTCTGGATGGCACGTGTAAAAATTTCAGGGGGTGTGGGGAAATGTAGGCGGCTGAGTTAAGGGCCAGAGAGAATTAGAAGAATGAGACTGTGGGAGAGAAAGATGAGCCATGGTTTACAGGGCTAACCTGAGAAATCAGAGGACAGCATGGATTTGAGGCAAGGAGAAATTACATCGTATTCAAAATGGTCAAGATAAAAAGCTGTTCTTGACGTTTAGTCGAGGCCTCTCAGTGAGACGCCATGGCCAGGGTGCGAGCCCCTGAGAACCTTTGCCTCTTGATTTCAGGTTCTGGGTTAACGGCAGTCTTCATCCCTGGTCTGCTCTTCACTGACCCACCGCTGGTGCATATGTGGATTTTTGTTTTTTAGCTGAAGTCAACTGAGAAAATTTGTATGCTTATTTTATTTTGCTTCAATTGTTTTAAAATTGAAAAAGCCATGCAAGCAAGTTGCAGAAAATTTAGATAATAAAGAAAAAACATCTCCCTATAATGCCATCACCAGGTCCCAAACTGTTATAATCTGAGAGCATTCTGCTCCTTTGACTTGTCATATACATTTTTATTATTTTGTAAATTCAGTTTTGTCCCCTGTTTATCACCCAGCATTCTGAACCTTTCCCAGGGTCCTCTAAAACTTTTATAACTGTCACTTTGAGTTTTTGTATTGTAAAAGGAAACATGCTTGTCTGAAGTTATCAGGGCATAAAATTATAGAAAGTAAAAGGTGACCTCCCCCTGACTCTCCCCGCACCACATTGGAGAGCCACGGCTGTCGCCCAGCGTGCCTCTTTCTTCACACCTTCTGAGTGTTTGCAGGCACAGATGAAGGTATTTCTTTTTGCTACACAAAAGAAAATCTTCTGAAAGCTTTTCCCCTTACTTACTACATCACGGACATTATCTCATGCCAGCAAACACAGAGCTATCTCATTTACATTTATGGCTGCATAGTATCCCATTATATAGACATGCCATAATTTATCCAACTAGACCCCAATGATGGTTATTCCCATAATAAGACTGCAGTAATAATCCTTGCACACATGTCCTTACGTACCTGGAAAGGTAGCTCTTTCGAATCACCAGCAAAGGAACCCTTGACTGAAAGGGAATGTGCATTTTAAAATTTGAGGGAGATTGTCAAATTGTGCTCTCTAAAGATTTTATGCATTTATGCTTTTACCAACAGTTCCTTTTTCTTCAAACCCTCTGCTCAGTCCTTGGATCTTTGCCTCCAGGTGAGTGAGACCTGCATCTCATGGTAATTGTAACAGGCGTTTCTTCAATTTTCAGCTCATTTGACATTGTTTCAGATGGTTAGCCATTTATATTTCATTTTCTGTGGATTGCTTTTCCTCCTTGCTCCTTCTTTTATTGAATTACTGGGGGCTTGCTGTTGTTGGTCTGTAAGAGTTTGCTGTATTAAAGAAATTAGCTTTTTGTGTACATGTCACAAAAATTTTATCCAGATTTGTCTGTATTCTGACCTTATGTTTTTCCCTTGTACCAGAATTTAAAACTTTCATGTAAAGAGATATTTCAAGGTTTTTCTTTATGGTATTCTTGCTAAATGGTTGTAGAATTTTCTAGATGTGTTATAATTTAACTATTTTACCACTAAACATGTATCTGTTGCTTCCAATTTCTAGATACAAATACAATCATGATGAACAACTTTGTACATATAATTTTTTTCATTTTGGGGGCAAGAGGATGTTTTTGAAGTGGGAATACAGGTCATGGCTCTGGATAGCACATTGTCAAAATAATTTTCCGAAAAGATAAGGCACCAGCAATTTGTGAGAATACCAGGAAAACTGTCTATGTTTCTAAAAGACTGACACCTGGAGGTCTGACATTCATTTGAAGCATAAAATTTATATAAATGGTCCTTGGGTTTACTTTGTAAGAGGTGGAGGGGAAAAAAGTGGAGGAGGGGGAACAAAAGAGTGGGTGGTAGGGTTAAAGGAGTCTGTTAAGGTTTATTTAAGAAAAACAGGAGCTAAACAGATATAACCAACTCGTATCATACACCACTCGGCCCCATATCCCAGGCTCTAAGGAAACAGCTTGGCTCCTCTCCTCCTGAAGTGTAAACGCTTCCTAAACTTGGCGTGATCTTTGCACATCATAAAACACATAATCCTCCAAAAGTGGGTTCTTAGAGTTTGAGGTCTGTTGTGTTTATCAAGTAACTGAAACAGCTCAGCTGATTTGGGCTGTGGTCAGTGCCTGTGTGAGTCTGTTGGAGAGGAGCAAGCAACAGGCACTCACCTGGCATTTCTGTGCATTAGCAGAAAAGCTGCTATGATCAACTGTCTCCTGTATAAGCTAACATGTCTTTTTTTATAAATTTTTTTTTTTCTTGCAGGGAAAGATTTGCCCTGAGCTGACATCTGTTGCTAATCTTCCCCCTCCCTTTTTTTTTTCTCCCCAAAGCCCCAGTGCGTGGTTGTATATCCTAGTTGTGAGTCCTTCTAGTTCTTCTATGTGAGCCGCTGCCACAGCATGGCAACTGACAGATGAGTGGTACGGTTCCACAACCGGGAAACAGACCAGGACTGCGGAAGTGGTGAAAGTGCTGAACTCTAACCACTAGGACATCAGGGCCGGCTCTATAAAATTTTTTATTATGCAGATGTTCATGGGCATCTATTATGGGCTGAATTGTGTCCGTCTCCCCAAATTCAGATGTTGAAGTCCTAACCCTCAATACCTCTGATGTGACTGTATTTGGAGACAGGGCCTTTGAGGAGGAGATTAAAGTTAGATCAGGTCATTAGGATGGGCTCTAACCCAATATGACTGGTGTGCTTATAAGAAAGGAAAAGACACACCCAAAAGAAAGACCATGTGAAGCTAAAAGGAGAAGACGGTCATCTACAAGCTGCGAGAGAGGCCTCAATGAGAAACCAGCTCTGCTGACACCTTGATCTTGGACTTCCACCTCCAGAACCGTAAGAAATTAAATCTCTATTGTTTAAGCCACTGAAATGTTTAAGCCACTTGTGGTACTTTGTTGTGGCAGCCCTCGGAAACTAATATAGTCCCCCAAAATGATAATAATAGCATAATGAAGCCCATGTACCCAACACTCAGCTTTAACAATGATCAATAGCTTGCTAATAGTGTTTCATTTATCTTCTCTGATGTTTTTTCAAGAGTATTCTAAAACAAGTCTCAGACATCATATCATTTCACTGACAAATATTTCAGTATGCATCTCTGTTTAAGGACTGTTTTCTTTTTTAACATATTCACCAGGCCATTACTTTACCTAATGAAACTAATGATAACTTATTATCTATCACACAGACTGTGTTCAAATCTTCCCAGTTGCCTCAAAGAAGGTGTTAGTTCATTGATTGGTTTACAGATAGTTTGAATTCAAATCCAATTCGTGTATTTGGTTGTTAGCTGTAAATCTCTTTTATTCTAGAACAAACCTCAGTCTCTACCCTTTTCTGTAGTATAACCTTGTGGAAAAAGCTGGATCATTTGGCCTGTAGAACACCTCACCTTCTGATTTGGCTGATTCCTTCTTCATAGTGTAGTTTAACTCAATCCTTTCTCCTCGGTATTTTCTGTAATTTGGTAATTAGATTTAGAGACTTGATTAGATTCAGGTTCAAAATTTTAGGCAAGATCATTTCACTGAGGGTATAACTTTTAATTTAAAAATGCTGAAATTGGTGCCAGCCTGGTAGTGCAGCAGTTAAGTACGTATGTTCTGCTTCGGTGGCCTGGGGTCCGCCAGTTTGGATCCCAGGTGCGGACATGGCACTGCTTGGCAAGCCATGCTGTCCCAGGTGTCCCACGTATAAGGTAGAGGAGGATGGGCACGGATGTTAGCTCAGGGCCAGTCTTCCTCAGCAAAAAGAGGAGGATTGGCAGCAGATGTTAGCTCAGGGCTAAACTTCCCCAAAAATAAATAAATAAATAGCATTTAAAAATGCTGAAATAATTCATTTTCTGAACAACGCATAAAAATTGTCTTGGGTAACTAGTAGAGATAGTGATTTTGCATATTAAACACCAAATAAAAAAGGAAAATCAAATGAGAGAAACAAATGAAGGAGAGGCAAAGATTATCCTTTTCACTAAAAATCTGTCCTGGAATAGAACTTCCTGACTCCAAGAATGACGACCACACATTTTTGAGGTCCCGAAGAGTCAAAATATTTTCTTTTTCTCATTTATTTTAAAACCATGCTGGTGTGGCAGCTGCATAGCTGTAAATATGAAGCCTGCAAACAGAAGCGTGCCTCGGCCCTTCCCCTTTCCAGGGCCGCCTCTTCCCATGAGCCTCTGGAAACAGCGCTGCCTCTCTGCTGTGTTACTGCTTTGCTCCCTGCTTTCAAAGGTCTGCCCCTCCCTGGAAATCGGGCTTCAATGAAGGGCTGTTTACAATAGCGGGAGACTGGAAATGCACAGCAAAGGGGGACTTGTTCAACACATTATGGAATACTAAGCAGCCTTTAAAAACATTCTGCAGAGCTGTATATGCTAATAAGACACTGTCCCCAAAATACATGGTGTGGTGAAGAAAGCAAGACTTTAAACTGCGTGTAGAGCTGTCTACCATATGTATAACACAATGTTTATTATGTGCATGGAAGACTATTAAAGAGAAGGCATAAGAAACTAGGAAATTGGAGGACCAAGGGGCTAGTGTAAAACATAAATTTGCTTTTTGTTATAGACCCTTTTGTGCTATTTGAATTTTTAGCTATATGTATAAATTACTTTTTCGAACGATAAATTAAATTAATTAATTCCTTGGAAATTGGGATGGTCTGAGCGGTTGTCAGTGACGTTCAGAGCTGAGGCAGTCGTTCTCAGTTCCCGTCTGTGTTTATCAAGCCCAGGAGATGACAGACAACAGTGGAGTTTTCATTTGAAACACTTTTCAGCTTGCATTTGACCACTTTGAAGAAGGAAACCAAACAGACTTTTGGCACAGTTTTCAAGTATCAAACGTGTTCTGTGTTTCAAAGGGTTTTAACCCACAAGTAGACCTTTCTCTGTGCTGACATTCACTACTTCGAGAAACTAAAACAAGTAGCTTGTACAAAAAAAAAAAAAAAATGTATAAATTATGATTGCTTCTGATCAAACATGTAATGTCAAGTCTGGAAGAAAGAAAAAGAAACTTCCAAAATAGAGTCTGTGTTAGTGTTTCCATCAAACATGCCATGTACTATACATTGCAGGGCACCAGCTAAGGAAGTCTATTAATAGAACTGAGAAAACAATAATAGGGGCCGTCAGGGCCTGGGCATTTTTAAAGATATGAGAATGAGCTCTTGGCTTTGTAATTCTAGGGCTGTTAAAACACCTGCCACAGGACTTCTTATTTGTGTGGATTTTTTTTCCATTACACTGTGTGTGGAAAGACATTTTCAAACAAAGTGTAAAAACCATTCAAGAAAACTCCAAGTCCCAGCTATGAAGCTTGATAAAATGGTCCAGAAAAACTGTTTTTACAAATTTGAAAACAGTAACTGACTGCTTTTGTTAACCCTCAAGCTGTGGGGAAGCCTAAGGATGGAGGTAATTTCTACAAAAAGAATTATCAGCAAGTACAAATCAAGTAGAGCAGAAAAAACAAAACACAGGTAGATTTCAAAATAGTTATCATAGATTTAGCTGATCAGAGTCTCAAACATCAACCATCAAGGTGACAAAGGTGTGTGGTTACTGAAGGAAATGATTTCTGCCTCTAGGCTTCTGGAATCTCCATGATTTCAGGTACCACCGTCCAGGCCTACCCTGGAAGAGGTGACCTCCACCTTGTTTGGCCCTTCATTCTAACGGCTAAGCCCATCCTGTATCCCGCCCAAGGATGGGAACATGTTGGTGGGACCTGGGAATCTTCTTGCAATTCTTTTTTTTTTTAAAGATTTTTTTTATTTTTTCCTTTTTCTCCCCAAAGCCCCCCCGGTACATAGTTGTGTATTCTTCGTTGTGGGTTCTTCTAGTTGTGGCATGTGGGACGCTGCCTCAGCGTGGTCTGATGAGCAGTGCCATGTCCGCGCCCAGGATTCGAACTAACGAAACACTGGGCCGCCTGCAGCGGAGCGCGCGAACCTAACCACTCGGCCACGGGGCCAGCCCCCTTCTTGCAATTCTTTTCCCTACTAGCTGATCAAATTCCTCATTCATTCTTTTGGATTCATTCTTTTGGATTCTTTTGGCAGCCTTTAACCACCAGGCTCAGCCCTCTTCCTCTATTCTGGGACACCTTTTACTCTTTTCTTCTCTGCCCATTTCCTGCTTCTTCTCTTCCCAAGAGGAGGAACTATTAATCTGGACAAATTGCAGGGTATTGATTAGGCAATAGTTATTTGGGGGCAGGACCACTGTGTATAAAATAATTACATACCTCTTTCCTGATTCTCAGGGATCCCTGCCCCGCCCCCCACCTCCATGTGTCCTAAAGCAGTGAATGCTTTCCGCTGAACACGCTGTGTGATTGTAGGGTCCCTCCTCTTAAAGTCCCTCTGAGGCCCCAGGTTCTACTACAGGCACTGCAGTGCATAGAAGTGCAATAAATGAAGGGCAGATTGAATAATGCTCTGGCCAGCAGAAACACCATCCTCTTGCTTAAACATGCTTCCACTTGGCATAATGCTAGATGCTGACACTAGCTTTGACATATTTATGATCAAATAGATGAATCGGATATCAGAGCTTTTACCACTTTACCATGTTTTGACATGATTTACCTATAGCAAACAATTAACCCTTTCCAGCAATAGTTTGCCCATGTTTGAAGAACACGTCCAGGTCTGTTCAGAGGCACCTTGGAACTCAGAATACCTGCTTTTATCCAGGCTGACTGGGATTCAAAATAACAGTGTTTCCCCGTTCAGGGACTAGGGAAGATTACTGTCATCAAAGGCGGGTCCCGAGGTCAGCAAGGCACGTGAAGCAGAATAGCCACTTCGCTGGTTGGAGCCAGCAACTGTGGCAGAGCCTCTCGGCTCCCAAGGCGGCTTCCTCCTCCTAGCAACATGCTACTGCTCTCCTGTGTGGCTTTGGGGCTCGTTTTTGCAAGGTCATCCCAGATTCTACTTTTTCAGCCCTCCCAATAGTTCCAAGGAAGCACATAAAAATGTATGCATTTTATAACTGAGAACATTAGCGAGCAGTGAAGAGAATTAGCCATGTCAAAAGACACAGGACAACTCAAAAGTGGAAGTGGCAAAGAGGGTGCAAGTTCTGGGGCTCCTACACTCATATCCTGGGACATGACTGACCTCAGCCTCTCTCTTTCAGTTTTCTTCCAGATTCCCACATGGCTCACCACCTTCCCTCAGGCAGGTCTCTGCTTACATATCAGAGACCTACCCTGACCTCTTATTGGCAATAACTCCTCTTCCCAACCAGCATCTCTCTCTCCTTCCCCAGCTTTGGTTTTCTTCCTAGCACTTCTCACCCCTTGACATGTTATATATTTATGTGCTTACTGCTTGAGAACTCCAACTAGAACACAGTCTCCATGAGAGCAGGGACTTCTCACTATTCTAGCTCAACACCTAAAACAATGCCTGGCACATAGTAGGCAATAAACACTTACTAGATAAAAGAACGACTAGCAGTTAACAATTAGAAACCCCTTCGTCTGTGCTACACATTTTATGTGCATTCATTCATCAAATTCTTATTCCAATCCAGTAAGACACACGTTATCATTATCCACATTTTATGAATGAGAAAGCTGCCACTGAGAAAGGTTAAAGAACTTGTCCAAAGCCATACAGTTTATTAAGTGGTGAAACTTAAATACAATAGTGGGGGATTTAACCACAGGCCCCACATTCTTCACCACGCTCTAACGCACATTCAGATTTCACCTTCCCAGCCCTCCTCCTCCGAATCTGCAGCAAAGATAAGTGTAACACTGCCCTTACTTTTGGAAAATATTTAAAATTATCTTTTGCTGATATTTTTTAATTTAAAAATTGCCCCCAAATAAAATAAAAGGATAATATATTAAAATGCTCAAAGAAGCAAAGAGTAAGAAGAGAAATCAGTGACAAGATCTACAAGGTATAGGAGCAGAGTAAAGCTGCCTGAAGACTTTCATTCTTATTTTTGTATTCACTTAAATGACTGCTGAGAAACGCTTTGAGATGGACAAGCTGACACCTTGAAAAAGCTCAAGCAATTTTAGAGAAATGTTAGATCTTTGATAAACCAGTACTTGTAGGTATATTTGCCCGGGGATGTGATTGCCGGGGTGAGAGGAGGGGAAGGCTCTCTGTACCCTACACCCCACCTCCTCACACCAAATTGACTCCTGGGCAATATTGTTGGTCCCTGGAATTACAGCATTAGCTATGACTCTCTCTCCTGTTAAAACACATCTCCTGAGGGAGACAACCCTTGAGTCTTCTCAATCTTTTATGTGAATGTATCCAGTTGTTCATAAAACAATCTTTTAACAGGGAAAAAAGTAGAGAACACATGAGGACCTGCATTCCTGAGGGAGAACAGGGATCAAGAAGGAGGGAGAAGCGAAAACGAATCAGCAGGCGCCCCTTACTTGGCACATCTCAAGTAAGCGTTTAAATGCATCCGGTAACAAAAATAAAAATACTTAATTCTATTTAAAAGTGCGTCTTTGGGGGCTGGCCCCGTGGCCAAGTGGTTAAGTTCACGCGCTCCGCTGCAGGCGGCCCAGTGTTTCATTGGTTCGAATCCTGGGCGCGGACATGGCACTGCTCATCAGACCACGCTGAGGCAGCGTCCCACATGCCACAACTAAAAGGACCCACAACAAAGAATATACAACTATGTACCAGGGGGCTTTGGGGAGAAAAAGGGGAAAAAATAAAATCTTAAAAAAAAAAAGTGCTTCTTTGTTAAAAGAAACTGTTAAAAGATAAACTGGGGCGTATTAAAAATTTTAAGAGTTTATTTGAGCGAAAATTGATTTGAATCAGGCATCATTCAATCTAGCAGATAGAAAGGCTCTCCGAGGAGACATACAAAATGAAAGACTTTTATGGGCAGAAGAGAGCAGGGACAACAAAGTTATACTGGGCAAGAAGGAGGGTCGATTATTGCATTCCTTTGGGGAAGGTAGGGTTCTATCAGGCAGATTCCCTGACTCGTGCTGATAGGCCATTCCTGATTAACTGGTTTAAGAGTCCATTTCTGGGAGACCCGAAACTGTCATTAAGTCTCGGTTTGGTGACGTAGGGCTTAGCGTAAGTGACTCCATTTTGGGCCTGTTGTCTTGTTTTTAACAGCACTAAGAGGACGAGGACCGGACCCATTCATTCAGTCTAGACGCTAACACCTCGTAAATGAGCACAGTGCCTGGCATGTAGTCGAACCTCAATAAATATTTGCTGGATGAACACACAGTTCTTAAAGCATGCCTCAGGCTCTTACCTCCCCTCCTCCTGCCTTTCCATCCTTCACGCAAAGTCCTACCTTCTCTCTCCCACCAACCTTCTCCCCAGGAAGTGAATTTCTCCAGCAAATATTGTCCACAGTGAATTTTATGAAGAATTATTTATCTATAGACAGTAAAATCTCTTCAAAAGTTTAGTTGAAAAGTTATTTATATCATCTTTTGTAAAATGTTTCCTATGTTTATATCTTATCTCTGCCTTGGATTATAAGCCTCAGCAAAGCAGAGGCTTCACAGCCTTGCCTCATCAGTGCTTTTAACACAAATATAAATATTGATTGGGTTTTTATAAGAAAACTTCGCCTTTAAATTCAAGGAAACTAAAGGGAAGTGGAAAAACCAAGATACCAGGCACATTATCTTACTGCTTCAGTGTCTCAAAAACAAAATTTGAAAGTGCTGGGTTAGATGAGCATATTTATCATTAATGACACACTGATCTCAACTGAATAATGTAATTGATTTTTTTAAAAAATGAGTTGTTATTTATCTGGATAAGAAAGGTACATCATACACATATGCGCTATGACTTTACCTGGGAAAATTAAGAGAAAAGGTCCATTAACTACAAGTATATAGCATAGCATACTAATAGCCTCACCTGTCTGATGTGGAAGAGCCAATTTGATGGCAGTGAGATTATGAAACAACACCTTCCCTTTGGGTTACATTGACATTTTTATTAATATTCTTACAAAGTGCAGAATTTTAAGATTTTTTTAAGGTTGCATGATAGATTCTTCAGATCTATTTCCTTCCCAAGAATCAGTTCTCATAACTACTGATAAACTATGTTCTCTTCCTATGGACAATTCCTTAGAATGTCTTTGTATCCCTTTGAAACATGTGAGCACAGAGAGCCTGGCTCTGCATAGGCATCTACGTAATTAAACTAATTCCCCCCAACACACTGCCTTCTCTACTGAGTTATTGTAGGGTTGACAGTTCATCAAGGTTCCCCCTACCACCCTTCACAATCAAATAAATCATTGAGGAAAAGAAGAAAATCCACCACATCAACCATCAGCAGGATATTGTGAGCTGATTAATGCAGCTTTTAAGATACCGCTGCAGGTCAGACTTTGAGCTCATCAGCGTTGGCAGTGTTCTGTCTGCTAAAGAAATCAGGCTTTATGTGTGGTGGAATGTGTGCCACCATCATGACAACCCACAGCATTAAAGCTCACAATGGCCAAGCTGGTTCCGTGTTGTCCTAAATAAAAGAGGAAAGAATGCACACCTTAAAAGACAGTGCAAACTTGTGAAATAGGGGTTTTCTCTGGCTTCATATATGATGGTTTTGAGGCAATGTGGGAATAGAAGTGTATTTACCCTTCACATTAGAAACAAGTTGAGAATAATTTCGTTCCCTCTCTCCAGGAAACCTGGTCTTCAGTGTCACAGAACAGGGCAACTCTCTTCTCGTCAATCCCTACACATCACCACCTTCTAGTGAAACCACAGCCAAGGTTTTCTTCATGCTGTGTTTGGAGACATGGGGGAGGTCTCTCGCTCCAAAAAGCCAACTCGTTCATTAGGCACCAGGCACTATTTAAGCCCTCCATATGTGTTTAATCTTTGCAACAATTCTCGGAGGCTGGGGCCTTTATCATCATCCCGCTTCACAGATGAGGAGACTGAGGGAAAGAGAGATCTTGCCGGGATTCAGCTGAGAAGTCACAGAGTCAGAATTTAAACCCAGGCAGCCTGAAGTCAGAGCCTGCCCTAGCTCTAAATCCGTGGACACATCCTCTTACTTCATACCTACGTAACAGCAGAGCGGAAGTGCCCCGCCCCCTACAACCAATCCCCACCCAACCCGCACGAATACTTATTCTCATTTCTCTTTGTTGGAAGCAAACTTAAGGATGATTTCAACTTGGGTTTTTCACTTCAACTCCAACAGAAAGAAGTCACATTCTTTTCCTCTCTTTAAAACCATCTTAGATTTTTGTGTAACCTGATACCTCAACAAAGAACTGTTAAAAAATATATATATATGTATGTATGTATATCTCAAAGCTGTGTGTTACTGTTGCATTATCCTCTTGGATGCTTTGGTTCTATTTAAGAGCTTATCCTTTCCCCATAAGCCAGTTTGGGGAGGAGGTAATATGTCTTTTGGCTCTTGAATGCTGCTTGCCTCCGAACCTCATTATGGCAAGTCACTTTCCGAAGCTGGGCTGTAGCTCTAGACAAATGATTGTATGAAGTTTTAAATAAACATACAACATTTACGTTATGCTCTTTCTTGAAATGATTTATCATCATTTTCTTCCTTTAGTCCTGCTCTCTGGACATAAAAGACATAAGCTTTTGCTGTTTATACAAACCAAATCCTCTGTTTGCTCTGATTAAGCAGTCCCGGCTCTTTAATACAGCACAGGCTTGAGATTTGGGATTATTCCTTTGGGAGTGGTGGAATTAAATACATTAGCCAACAGAGATAAGCGAGGGCACCAGAGTTTAATTGCCATTGAAACAGATATGGTGGGTAACAAAAATAGAAGGAAGGAAAACAGCTTGTATTCTCCTTTTCTGCCATGGTGGATGAAGTTCTATGATCATGTGACTTGCAGCCTCTCAAAGTCCCCAAAGCTAATGGCCTGGAACATATAGGAAAAAGGTGAAAATTGTGCTGAGAGAGAAGTCCGTTCCTGAGTTCCTAAGAAACTTTGTGCCTAGGAAGACATTACTGTGAAGAGGGAACCTCAGCGTTGCCCACTGTGGAAAGACTTCTGCTCTACCTGGACTGGGCACTGTTGGCAATCAGTGGAATACAATTAAATTACCCAAAACTCTCCTGCCTCCCAGAAGGCGTTTTAGAAATGTGGAGAGAGAAGCCACCTTCTTCTGTGGCCCCAACTGGGGACTGGAAGAAAGGACATTTTCATAGGTAATTCTAACTGGCACCTTTTAATTTTTTACTATTTCATAATTGACTGGTCTGTTGGAATTTTCTTTTTTATTCTATTTGTGAATATGCAAATGGATCTTGTCACACTCCCACAGAAGCCAACAACAGTCAGCCGTGACCATGGGATTGGGCCACTTTTCCAGTTAACTCATATGGAACAGATATCATGGAGTGGTTTTTTAAGTATCACTTGAGTCATACGTATTTTCATTTCAATTTAGAAGTCTTTAACTTTTCTGGCTTTTTAAGTTTAAAAGCAGAACAGAAGTGCTCCCTTTGAGGGCACATGTACAAAAATTGGAAAAACCAGTTGGGGAAGCAGGGGTGGTTGGACAAAACAAAATAAAGTCTTGCCATTTTGAGCAATGAGAATCAAGAGAAACTTCTCAGAAAATAGAAGTTTATCAGAATGGGGGAAACCTTGAATTAAAAGTATATTGACTGATTCCATTTTATTTAAAATTCTATAAATTTGGCAAATTCGATAAAATGGCAAAACTGATCCATAGTGACAGAAAACAAATCAGAAATTGCATGAGGCCAGGGGCGCAGGGGAACTTTTAGGGGTGTTGGAAATATTCTAGACATTAATTGTAGTAGTTACACAAATTAAACTCATAAAAACGTACACTTAAAGTGAATGCCTTTTATTGTATATAAATTGTACCTCAATAAAGTTTATTTTAAAAATATATACTGGCGTAAGTTACTGAGAAGCCATGGGAAACCCTTCTAAATCATCTTTTATTTTAATACAAAAGAAAATAGTTGAGCTAATACTCCAAGAGCCAATAATGGTAGAATGGATTTTTTTTGCCAAACAAAAATAATATATGTCCATCAGCTTTAAGTGCTGTAGCTGACAGGCTGAGATGTTATTGCCAACTGCTATCTGAGAAGAAGTTTCTGGCTGGCTCTGCCGGCCGAGCTGCGGGAGGCCTGCCGTTCCCGAACCTCACAGAGTTTTCCTTGCTGCACCCGGTGGTGTGTTTCATTCTTGATAATGGACAGAAAGACGCCGAAATTAATTGCAAGACGTGCTTTAATCTCCCACATGAACATGGAAATGAGTATCCATCAACTTTGTGCCCAGTATGTCTTTCTTTTTCACTGCCCACGTGGCAGTTCTAGAACGGTTCTGGAATACTATCTATGTTCTCATTCACTGAGGCCAGTTAGATGTGGGAGCAGGAAGGTGTGCGTGGCAGTCTCAGCTCCTGAAATGCCGTGTAGCCTGCCAGACGAAGGAGGGGCCGCGGTGGGCCTGGCGGGTAGGACTGTGGGGCCGCTGCAGCTGGATCCGAGCTGCGGCCCTGCCCGGGATCCCAGGACCCGGGCGCACCGGCGAGACTGTCTGGGACCCAGCTTGGTGTCAGAGTCGAGCCCTCCCCCACACCCCCTCCTCGCCCTCCTCCTGCACCAGATACTCTCCCCACCGCAGGGCCGCCCCGCCCTTGATGGATGCGGAGAGTTTGGGTTTTGTGATTCAACAGTTGATAGTGAGCATTCCCCCCAGAGAAGCAGCAGCCAGAGCCAAGCCATTTCTCTCTCACTCTGTGGTCCCTCAGGCTCTTGGAGTGTTTACACTAAACTCCAGGCCCGGGAAGAGAATTTACAGCCTTATCGCAGAACGAAAGGCGCTGGCCCGGCGGCTGGGGGGATGTGTGTCTCGCTTGCTAGTTTTCCAGCGGAGACTTTTGGCTTGGTGTAGGGGAGTGGTTGTTTTATTCTCTCTCTCTTCCTCTGCCTGAAGTTCCTCTTTGAAGATTTTCTGTCATGTTTATTGAGATAATGAGGATTTATTTTTCACTTCTATTCCAATATTAATGTCAGGAAATGATCGCTATAGGAAAGTATTCTCTTAAAAACTGCAAATTAGATTTAATCAATATAAAAATTGCCACAGGTCAGTATTTTAAAAACTTAAACAACTATTAAGTTGATATAAAAGAATATTTAAAGTGTGTGTAAGCTATCAAGAATAGTAACACAACGAATACTTCGTGTAAGTTAGGAATGTAACAGTTTCCTCTTCAGATCTTTGAACTCCTCCCTGGTCCCCATCCCCTCCCGTCCTGAATTTTCAGTTAGCAGTCTCTTACCACTTTAATGTGTAATTTTACCATGTGTTTCCGTTTGTGAAAATATTTTTTTTAGATTTCTGCATGTTTTCGAACTTTATATACATAGAATCATATTATACATATTCTTTGCGGCTTGTTTTCAAGTAACATTAAGTTCCTAAGAGTCATTCATTTCCCTGTACGTAGCATACTTTTGTCACTCATATAAGTCACTCATGTTCATTGCCGTATTCATCCATTCTATTGTTGGTGGACATTTGGGCTATTTCCAATATCTTATTTTACAAATAGTGCTGTTGTGAATGTTTTTATACACTTTTCCTGGTCTCCTGATCACTCTAGAACTTTTCTAGTCCTAGGGTATATAGCTGGGAGTGGAATTACTGGGTCATGAGTGTGTGCATCTTTATTTACTGATAATGCCAAATTGTTTTCCCTATGGATTTACTCTCTTTCTAGCAAGATATGTACAGAAATTGTGCAAACCTTCACCGATATTTAATAGTGTCAGATTTTTATTTTTATTTTTTTGCCAATTTAGTGGTAACAAAATAGATGCTTGTTGTGATCTTTACTTACACTTCTCCAATAACTAACGATGTTGCACATCTTTTCATCAACCATCTGGATCTCTTCTTCTGTGAAGGGCCTGTTCTCTATTGCCCATTTCCGCTTGTTAGTTATATATTTTGCAAATATCTTCTCTTGATTTGTAGCATGTTCTTTCACTGTATTAATGATAAATTTTGATGAACTGAGGTTCTTAGTATTACTCTGGCTTAATTTATCAATCCTTGTCGATATAGTTTGTGGAGTTTTTGTGTCTTATTTAAGAAACCTTCCCCTAATCCCAGGTTAAAAAGATAGTCTCCCGTGTTGTCTTCTAAGAGTTTTATAATTTTACTTTGCTCATTTAAGTCTTTCATCCACCTGGAATTGATCTTTATGTGTGTGTGGTGTAAGGTACAGACTCAATTTCTTTTTTTCCATGTGAATATCCAATAATTCCAAGATCATTTATTGAAAAGTCCCTGAAATGCAATGGTTACTGTCATAAACTAAATGTGTGTGTGCGTGTGTGTGTGTGTGTTTTTTTTTTGTCTCTCTATTCTGTTCCTTTGATCAATCTGTCTATCCCTAAATTGATACCGTACTGAATCAATTATTACAGTTTCATTATAAATGGTAATATCTATTCAATTAAACTTCTCCCTTGATCTCTTGATTTTCCACATAAATATTAGAATCAGCTTGTTAGTTTCATAGAAAAAAAATTATGGGGATTTTTTTTGGATTTTTATTGGAATCATGTTGAATCTAAATATCAATTTGGTAAACACTGACACCTTGATGTTGAACTTTTCAATCCATGAACATGGTATATGATTTAAGCTTTCTCTAACGTATTTCAAAGAAGCTTTACAGTTTTCTTTGTAGAAATTTTGCACATCTTTTCTTAAATTTATTTATAGAATCTTTTTACTTTTGATGGCATCTTTTTATAAACTATATTTAACTATTCAATGATGGAGTATAGAAATGCAGTTGATTTTTGTACATTGATTTTGTATCCAGCAACTTGTAATTCTTTATCTGTAGATTATTTTCTTCTACATAACGGTTTTTCTGGGAATATAGATAGTTTTGTTACTTTCCAATCCTTATGCTTTTTATTTACTTTTCTTAACTTCACTGGAGAAATGTTAAATAGAATTAATAATAGCACACAGACCTGTCTTATTACTGACTTTAAAGGGAATGCTCTCAACATTTCACCATTAAATGTGATGCTTACTGTAGATACCCTTTAGCAGTGTTCAGTAAGTATAGTTGTATTCCTTCTTTGTGAAGAGGCTTTTATTATGAATGTATATTCAGTTTTGTCGAACACGTTTTCATTATTGAGATAATCACATGGTTTTTCTCTATTACTGTGATGAATTTCTATAATTGATTTTCTAATGTTAAATTAACCTTGCAATCTAGAAAAGAATTCAACTTGATTGTGATATATAACTTATTTTACATTGATGGGTTTAGTTTGCTAATATTATTCTTAAAAGTTTTTCATCTAATGTTCCAAGTCCTTATTTCATAGAAGTGAAATAATTTCACCAATCTTTACCCAGTCTCAATGATATGGAATCTTAGAAGAGTTATTAAAACTATATTCCACCTTGTGACCTTGAACTGTATGCTTCCAAATAAAAATCTTTCATAAGCATCCTGGAAGCACCATATAAGGTTGATATTTCACTCCCCAAGTATATTTTACATCTTTTGAATTTTAAACTTTAAATTTATTATTTGAGCAACTTTCCAAGCAGCGTGAAAAGAAACTAAATTTCTTAGATGCCCTAGGGTGATATATGGAGGTATAGTATTTTTACGAGGTTCCTAAGTACAATTTAGTCATAAATAAGCTTCCAGAGTTTGTATTTACACGTATGATACAGTCAGTTTATTTTTGTGCTTCCAAGTAACTGTTCTTATTAGATTGCTGTGCTTGCCTGGCCTGTCCTCACAGTTGAACCATAGTTTTTCTAGGACAGTCACTGCAGTGTCTAGTCCTCATGTGTCCTGCCCTAGTGCGCATGCTCTGGCTCTGCCCACAGAGCAGGGTGCACTCATAAATAGGGACCAATTCTGTGCTCCTGGATAAAGATGCCGTGTGGGTGAGTGGTTAAAACCAGAGTGTCTCAGGCCTTCATACTTCTCAACAGTCACTTAAGAATTCACAAACGTTTGCCTGGCTTTGCTGTCAGACTTCCCACAAGGGAGAAAACAACACTGGGTTAAAGATACGTGGTCTGGAAAACAAAGTAGCAGATGCCTCACGTGAATTCCTGAGATAACATGTAGCTCAGAAGATGCATTCAGTCTGAACGCTCCCCCACTGTCTCTCTTTCTACACCTTCTGGTTGACTTTTAAGAGGAATCAAACCTTTCATTTTGTTAGTGATTCCTTTTGGCCTGGGATCCCTTATATGGCAATAAGACTGAGACCCTCCATTTTATTAGAAGTGTCAGTAGACATGGTTGTTTGGAAATGAGAATGATTGAACAGGGCCATTATGTGGAAGAATTTTTGAAAAGTGAGGGCATAGCTAAAACAAACACTATTTTTAAGCCTGGATCTACTGACCTTGGGAACCACAAAATCATTATTTACTAAGTAATGCTTCACAGCTTGCCATTGTTCATCTGAATGCTGATGGCAAAACGCAGTACTCACTAGGGACCCCTAATCGGCATGGCTGGTAATGGGACCCACTGCTCCCAGTCTAAAACCCAGTTCCACGCTTTCTGGTTTCCCACTACAGGGACAGGGTGAACATGGGGGCGAGTGAAAACTCCTGGGCCTGAAAGCATCTCTTCAGGGCTCCATGAGAAGTTCATAGAGTGAGGGGAGAAGGCTATATGTTATTGACATTGTGATTTAAAATAATCTTCTAATAAATGAAAACCTCTAAGATTAGAGACACATATGGACACCCTATATTATGTTGAGTTTAATCAAGCATAAGTGATTATTCTAATATTTTGAGTTTGCTTTAACATACTCCAGCAGAGGTGAAAAAAATGTAGGAGTAGGGAATACATGAAATAAGAATGGCGGAATGTGGATCATCATTGAAGCTGGGGGATGGATAGGTGGGAGTTCATTATACAAGTCTCTCCACATTTATGAAGGTTTGAAAATTTCCATACTGAATTATTTTTTAATTCAGTGATTAAAATGGAGAGAAAGATACCAACCTTCATGTTGTTAACACCAGTAAACTTTGGTTCCTATCCATGGTGGATGCTGTGATGCACTACTCAGATCCCATTCAGGAATGAAAGCATGTTCTCCAGCTGCTGGGAGTGCTCCCCTCAGAAAGCTCTCAGCCTCCAGCCCCTCTCATGGGTTGTGTTTGCTGGAGAGAAAGACACTTCATCCAAGGTTACACATTCTTCCCGGGGCCGCCTCCTGCAGTGACTCATCGATCTTGGGTGATAAGGTCCGGCCTCCTCACTCCAACATCCCAGCTTCAGCTTCCATCAGAATTGCATCGCAGAACTTTTTCTCCCTCTGGCCAGTCCTGCATCTGTCCCACCCCCTCCACAGATGATGATCCCAAGAGCAGTTCCTAATGAACCTCCTCCACGCTTATCTCTGATTCACAGTCTACTCTGGGGAGGAACCCAGCCCTGACACTATTAAAAACACAGAATCAGAGCACATTAGTGACGAAAGGGACCTAAGCACTTTCTAAGACAAATCCTTCATTTTACAGGTAAGGAAATTGCACATGAAAGAGGGCCATATGACTTGTCTGGTACCAATCACTTAACTAGTTGATGCCAGAACTGAAATGTGGAACCCACATGGTGAAACCCTACTGATGGAGTTAGGGGGAATTCTTAACTCCCACAGGCCAGTCCACTGCCCTGTTCCAAACATGTCACTGATTCACATGGGCCCACTTTGAAAATAAGTTAGTTGTTTAGTTGATGCTCTTTGGTCTTGCAGTGTGATGGCCAAGGGACACTAATATATTACATAGTTTTGACTCCTTGCAACTGATTAGTCAGCTAACCATCATTAGCAGCAAGCACTTTTATTTTCCTGTACACCCAGAAGGTGAGCACAGAAAGATGTCATCAGAAGCCCAGACTCGTTTCATCTCTCTGCTATAATATGTTCAGTACATTGGCTTTTATCCTCAAATCCCAAGAAGGCTGCTATGGCTCCAGGCATCACATTCACCTGCAACAACATCAAGACAGAAAAAAGTATGTGTTAATTATTACTATTATTATTTGTAATTAGTGAGAAAAACCTTTCCCAGAAACCCCTCAGCACACTTCTTGTCAGATGCCTTTGGGTCTTATACCCATGCTCTAGCTATAGGAAGGATGAGGATCTAATTTTTTGGTGTTTGGGGCCTCTCTAGGGAGATGAGCTCTAACAAGGAAAACAGAAGATTGAAAGGTAATTGGTTAGGCAACACAGTGACTACTACATCGGGTTAATTTTCATCCTCTGAAACCACCTGCTCAGCCAAAGAAAGGTCTTTATTGGATATAATATCATCTAATCAGCACTTTTAAGATAGCTCCTCACCTAGGAGACTTAACTGGCCGGATGAAGTGACCTACATTTAAACCACAAATTTGAAACATGCATTTTTATTTTTAAGACTCTATTTTTTTAGAGCAGTTTTAGGCTTACAACAAAAGTGAGAGTGAGGAGGGATGGGAAGGTTTCTCACTTACCCCCTGCCCCCCACATGCATAGCCTCCCCCATTATCAGCATCACTCACCAGAGTGGTACTTTTTTTTCTTTTCTTTTTTTTTACTAGGGATGAACTTACATTGACACATCATAATTGCCCAAAGTCCGTAGTTTACCTGAGGGCTCACTCTCGGTGCTGTACATTCTGTGGGTTGGGACAAGGGTATAATGACGTACATCCATCATTCTAATATCACGCCAAGTATTTTCACTGCCCTGAGAATCCTGCGTGCTGCCTCTTCATCTCCTCCCAGCCCTGCCTCTGGCAAATACTGATCGTTTTATTGTCTCCATCATTTGGCTTTTCCAGAATATGCATTTCTTTTTTTTACTTCACTGAAACAGAGACCCAATTACTTTAAAACAAGAAAGGATGTATTTTGTACGAACTAATTAAAACACAACTTTACTTTTTCAACGTGAGCTTTTTTACGTTTACAATCATTAGGATATTTTGTTTTTTAAGACTAAGAAAATTGATACTGTGGAAATGATTCAAATTAACTTGTCTGTATCTATAAAACTTTAGGACAAACCATTAGGGGAAAAAATAGCAAATACGATCCAGAACAGGGTAAGAAAAGTAAACTCAGAGTCATTTTACATATTAACAAAATGGTGGACTTGGTGGAGGAGGGGAGACCCAAATACAAACAAATTTGAATTTCTCCATTTTCCTTAATCTGTGACTGGAAGTTCTCCACCGTCAGCCACCAGCAGATGGAACTGGTCTGCTCCCTTTTCAGTACTTATCGCAAGGAGCTTTGGTTTGATACTATGTTATAACTCCCCAACCAGTATGTCCAACAGAGAGAGACTTATTCACTATTGTGTTGTCCAAAATGACAAGTGGAGCTCTTTGTATTAAGGTAAATGTTTATTGATGATTATTTTAGATTCCACAAATACCTAACTAGGCAGTACCCAACTCAATGTAAATTCATGGTGTATATAAACAGTTACCAGTGATTTAGCTGCAATTTAGGGGAAGTTATTTTCCTAAAGTTTTGGTTTTAAGCCCTCTGCTTCTTAGCATTTGTATGACTTAATATAACATGGACATTGGAGTAGAAATCGCGATCCCGGCATTTTAAGATGAGGACAGGTTTAGAATTTAGAATTAATTCAAAAATTCATTGTTACATTCAACAAATCTTTATGAAACACTTGTTCTAAGCCAGGCCCTGCGCTTGCACTTCAAAGATAGTGATGGTGCTTATGGAGCTTCTGTGCTCATGGTGGCTGCACACAGAGGAACACCACTCTCCGTAATAGCAGGCAACAGTCAGAGTGCTGACCACGTGCCCGGCACAGTTTGCATTGGTTTGTATGTACTGGCTCATTTATTCTCAGCACAGTCATGTGTGGTAGGCACTGCGAATATCTTTATGTGATAGGTGCAGAATCTTAGGACGGGGAAGGACTCCTTACAGTGCCCGATGTTACACAGCTAGCAAGCATCGGCCGGTTCGGAATCCAGGCTCTCTGCCTCCTGAGCTACACTGACTTTCAGTAATCAAATAATCTTATGGATCAGTGGAAAACTCTAACTTTTCTGAGAGCTGAGAAGAGGTTCACGGCACTATTAAGCGTGTCGTGAGAGGAAATTACCCAGGTAAGAGGTCAGGGGAGGCTTCCTGTGGTAGAGGTGGTTAGGAAGGCATCTGAAGGCAGAGTAGGTGTTAGCTAGAGGCTAGAGGAGTATTTTAAGTGAAGGAAACACCTTTTGATGGAAAGGAGAAAGGGGAGATTCCAGAAACTCACTACCAAAACAAAGGGATGGAACAGGAGGAGAGTCTTTAGATTTCTGATTCCATTTTGCAAAGTATTTTCATATTTGCTCTTGCGAAGAATGCTCACAACCACTCAGAGTAGGTTTAAAGACTTAAACAATTTAACCCAGGCCACAGACAGGAAGCAGTAAGTCTGGGACCAGAACCCAGGTCTCCTGACTCCAATTCCCGCAGCCATTCCACCAAATCACACTTCTGCACGTGAAGTCTGGCTGAAAGGACAGGGCACACATGACTCAAAGACGCAGACGGATCAACGGTAATGCTGGTGACACTGATACCTCAGGAAATTATTTTATCTGGGTCTAAAAATGAAGTATAATTCAAAATCGGAACCAAGACATAGTTACTATGAGAACTGACAGACTTCAAAGATCACCTGTAACAGTGACGACAGGACAGGGCCAGCAGCTTCAGGAGGGTGTGAAGAACTAGGAAATACTCAGGAGGGAAAGTCCAAGAAATTTGGGTTCTTTTGAAGAAACCTATCAAAGGTTGCTTATCAAAACCATTCTGCAACAAACAATGAGCAGCTCAGTCTGTATCATCTCCCAGAAAGCAGAAAGGATTTACACCAGCCTTGCAAACAATTCTCCATTTTCTGGAGGCGGGGAGGGTTGGGGGGAGAGAGAGAGGCACTCTTGGATCAAATGCCCCAAACAACAAAACCATAAATCATTTCTGCTTGGCTGTGGGATCCTAATGTGATGCTCTTTCCCCTTCCAGATTTGCCTGTTTATCTTTCACCTAATCCAGCCTTAGAGTCATTTTCACATCTTCCAAGCATGTGTCATAATTGTGCCAAGGAAAAGTTAGTCAAAGATTAAAATGAGACAAAAAGACACCATCTAATAAAATAAAGCTGCAGATAATGCATCCAGGGGATAGTCCTTAGAAAGATAATTTTATCATTCTCTAAAATAATTTTCTAGTTTGTCAAACATTTGATAATATCCAAGCAGTGTTATTACATTTAGCTGTCCAACGTGCATCCCCAGCAGCTGCTCATTTAATGCAGCTACTAATAAGCAGGGCGCCTGTGGTCAAAACTGAGCTGAGGTTATGGGAGGAGACTAGGTATGAACGTTAGCCGGACAGCTCCTCTACCATGTTACAACGCCTTGAGGGAGTTACTCTGTTACAATCATCCTAATGCAAACTGTAGCACCCAGAAGAGGCTCAATACATGGTTGCGACTGGTAATTGTCTTGCCTTTTCTCCTCTCCTCTCTCTCCTACTGAACCTCTCTTTTCATTGTCTTTACTCCACCACTGTAAAAAACGTGTCTTTCCGACTCCTTTTTCTTGTCTTCAACACACACCTTACTACCTGACAGTATACCCACAGGCACCATTTCACCTTCACAGTGACAAGTAGAACTAAGACAGAAAGACATATGTCTTGACTCTCAGGGATGTTAAACCCTGACACAGGTTCATGGGAAAGATTGTAAAATCATTTCCCCAGAAAGTCGTTGAAAACAGAATATCTGGAATGATTCAAGGGTAAAGATCTACATAGGATCTAGTTTAACATTCTTTAAACATATGCATATATACACTATGTATTTTCTTTATTATAGAAGTTGTCTATGTTCATTGCAGAAAATCTGTACAATCTAGGGAAGTGTAAAAAGAAGAAAATAATAATTACCACTCACAATCACGCCATCTAAAAGGAGCTGCAGTTAGTATTTTGGTGTATTTCTACTTTTTAAATATATCTACCCATATACAATCATTCATTCAACAAATTCTCATTAGGTGTCTACCAACATTCTATGGAGAAACAGGTAGTAAACAAGCATCATAATAAAAGGCAAATTATATAGTGTGGTAGAAGGTGTTAAGTGTATGGAAAAAATAGTGCAGTTTCGGTGAGGAGGTTGGTCAGAGATGCTGAGACAGAGTGGAGGGGATGGATTTTTTTTTTCAATAGAGTAGAGAAATGGTTTTATTTATGTTATTATATTTTTATTTTTTATTGAGGTATAAGTGACATATAACATATTAGTTTCAGATGTACAATGTCATGATTTGATATTTGTATACATTGAGAAATGATCATCAAAATAAGGCTGGTTAATTTCCACCACTATACAGAGTTACAAAATTTTGTTTCTTGCGATGAGAACTTTTAAGATTTACTCTCTTAGTGATTTTCAAATATGCAATGCAGTGTTATTATCTATAGTCACTATGCTGTGCGTTACATCCCTCTGAAATGTATTTTATATCTGGAAATTTGTATCTTTTGACTCCTTTCACCCATTTTGCCCACCCCCTACCCCTGTCTCTAGCAACCACCAATTTGTTCTCTCTGCCTATGAGGTATTTTTTTGGGGACACCCCATATAAGTGAGATCATATGATATTTATCTTTCTCTGTCTGATTTATTTCACTTAGCATAATGCCCTCGAGGACCATCCATGTTATTGCAAATGGCAAGATTCCATTCTTTCTTATGGCTGAATAATATTCCATTGTGTGATTCACACAGACACACACACAGACACACACACATATATACACACCACAATTTCTTTATCCATTCATTCGTTGGTGGAAACTTAGATTGTTTCCATGTGTTGTCTATTGCAGATAACGCTGCAACCAACATAGGGTGCATATATCTTTTTGAGTTAATGTTTTTGTTTTCTTCAGATAAATACTCAGAAGTGGAATTGCTGGATCATATGATACTATTTGTAATTTTTGAGGAACCTCATACTGTTTCCCATAGTGGCTGCACCAATTCATGTCCCCACCAACAGTACACAAGGGGTCCCTTATTCCACATCCTCACCAACACTTGTTATTTCTTGTCCTTTTGATAATAGTCATTCTAACGGATGTGAGGTGATATCTCATTGTGGTTTTGATTTGCATTTTCCTCATGATTGGTGATATTGAGTGTCTTTTTAGGTACCTGTTGCTCATCTGTATGTCTTCTTTGGGAAAATGTCTATTCAGATCCTCTGCCCGGTTTTTAATCAGATTGTTTGTGTTTTTTGCTATTAAGTTATATGAGTTCTTTATATATTTTGGATATTAAACCCCTTATCAGATACATGATTTCAAAATATTTTCTCCCATTCCATAGGTTGTCTTTTCATTTTGTTGATAATTTCCTTTGCCGTGCAGAAGTTTTTTAGTTTATGTAGTCCCACTTGTTTATTTTTATATTTGTTTCCTTTGCTTTTGGTATCAAATCCAAAAGATCATTGCCAAGACTGACCTCAAGGAGCTTACCCCTTAAGTTTTCCTGTAGAAGTTTTATGGTTTCAGGTCTTACCTTAAGTCTTTAATCTATTTTGAGTTATTTTTTCTGTATGTTATAAGAAAGTTGTCCAGTTTTCTTCTTTTGCATGTGGCTGTCCTGTTTCCCCAACACCATTTATTGAAGAGACTTTCTTTTCCCCATTGTATGTTGTTGACTTCTTTGTCATAAGCTGCTTGACCCTATATGTGTGGGTTTACTTATGGGCTCTCTATTCTGTTCTGTTGATCTATGTGTCTGTTTTTATGCCAATACCATTCTGTTTTGATTACCAGAGCTTTGTAATTTAGTTTGAAGTCAGGGAGCATCATCCCTCCAGCTTTGTTCTTCTTTCTCGAGATGACTTTTCTTATTTGGGTTCCTTTGTGGCTCCATGCAAATTTTAGGATTGTTTGTACTGTTTCTATGAGAAATGCCATTGGAATTTTGGTAGGGATTGCATTGAACCTGTAGATTTCTTTGGGTAGTATGGATATTTTAACAATTCTTCCAATCCACAAGCATGGAAAATCTTTCCACTTATTTGTGTCTTCTTCCACTTCTTTCACTAATGTTTAGAGTTTTCAGTGTACAAGTCTTTCACCTCCTTGGTTAATTTTATTCCTAGGTATTTTATTCTTTTTGATGCAGTCATAAATAGGATTGTTTTTCTTAACTTCTCTTTCTGATAGTTTGTTATTAGTGTATATAAATGAAACAGATTTTTGTATATTTATTTTGTCCTGCAACTTTACTGAATGTGTTGATTAGTTCTAACAGTTTTTTGGTGGAATTTTTAGGGTTTTCTATATATAATATCATGTCGGCTGCAAATAGTGACAGTTCTACTTTCTCCATTCTGATTTGGATTCCTTTAATCTTTTTTTCCCTTGCCTAGTTGCCCTGGTTAGGACTTCCAATATCATGTCGACAAAAGTGGTAAGAGTGGGCATCCTGGTCTTGTTCCTAATCTTAGAGGAAAAGCTTTCATCATTTCACCGTTAAGCATGATGTTAGCCACAGGTTTGTCATACATGGCCTTTATTATGTTGAGGTACATTCCCTCTATTTCTACTTTGTTGAGAATTTTTATCATGAAAGGATGTTGAATTTTGTCAAATGCTTTTTCTGCATTTATTGAGATGATCATATGATTTTTGTCCTTCATTTTGTTAATGTGAAGTATCACATTGATTGATTTGTAGATTTTAAATCATCCCTGCATCCCTGGAATAAATCCCACTTGATCATGGTGTATGATTCTTTTAATGTATTGTTGAATTTGGTTTGCTAATATTTTCTTGAGGATTTTTGTATCTATGTTCATCAGGGATATTGGCTTGTAATTTTCTTTTCCTGTGGCATCTTGTCTGGTTTTGATATCAGAGTAATGCTGGCTTTGTAAATGATTTTGGAAGTGTTCCCACCTCTCCTATTTTTTGGAAGACTTTGAGAAGGATTGGTATTAATTCTTTGAATGTTTGGTGGAATTCATCAGTGAAGCTGTCTAGTCTTGGACTTTTGTTTATTGGGAGGTTTTTGTTTACTGATTCAATTTCCTTACTAGTAATTGGTTTGTTCAGATTTTCTTTGATTTGGTCTTGTTAGGTATATGTTTCCAGGAATTTATCCATTTCTTCCAGGTCAGCAAATTTGTTGGTGTGTACTTGTTCATAGTAGTCTCTTATGATCCTTTATATTTCTGTGGTATCAATTGTAATGTCTCCTTTTTCATTTCTGATTTTATTTATTTGAGTCTTCCCTCATTTTCTTGGTGAGTCTAGCTAAAGGTTTGTCAATTTTGTTTATCTTTTCAAAGAACTAGCTCTTAATTTCATTGATCTTTTCTGTTGTCTTTTTAGTCTCAATTTCATTTATTTCCACTCTGATCTTTGTCAGTTCTTTTCTTCTACTAACTTTGGGCTTCCTTTGTTCTTCTTTTTTAGTTTCTCAAGGTGTAAAATTGTTTGAGATTTTTCTTGTTTCTTGATGTAGGCATTTATCCCTATAACCTTCCCTCTTAGAACTGCTTTTATTCATTCCTATAAGTTTTCGTCTTTTGTATTTTCATTTTCTTTGTCTCAAGTTATTTTTTGATTTCTTCTTTGACTCATAGGTTTCAGTAGCATGTTGTTTAATCTCCACATATTTGTGAATTTCCAATTTTCTTCTTGTAATTGATTTCTAGTTTCATACCACTGTCGTCAGAAAAGATGCTTGATCTGATTTCAATCTTTTTAAGTTTATTAAGACTTGTTTGTTGCCTAACATATGATCTATCCTGGAGAATGTTCCATGTGCACTGGAGAAGAATGTGTGTTCTATTGCTTTTGGCTGAAATGTTCTGTATATATCTGTTAAGTCCAATTGGTCTAATGTGTTGTTTAAGGCCAATGTTTCTTTATTGATTTTTCTGTCTAGATGATCTCTCCATTGATATAAGTGGGGTATTAAAGTGCCCTACTGTTATTGTATTGCTGTATATTTCTTCCTTTAGATCGGTTAATATTTGCTTTATATATTTAGCTACTCTTGTGTTGAGTGCATAAATGTTTAAAATGTTTTATCCTCTTGTTGGATTGACCTCTTTATCATTATGTAATGCCCTTCTTTGCCTCTTATTACAGTCTGTCTTTTAAAGTCCGTTTTGTATGAGTATAGCTACCCTAGCTTTCTTTTGGTTTCTGTTTGCATAGAATATCTTTTTCCATCTCTTCACTTTCAATCTGTGTGTGTCTTTACATCTGAAGCAAGCATCAATAAGCAGCATGTAGATGGGTTGGGATTACAATTTTAAATGGAGTGGTCAGAGGAGGCCTTATTGAGAAGGTGATATTTGAACAAAGATATAATTGGGATCATCTCAAACAGACTACTATGCAATTTGTTTTGATCATAACATTGTTCCTTTAAACATGCTTATTTAATAGGTGCAGGTCATATTATGAATGCACATTATCATATGAATGAGCATAATTTTATCTAATCTTATGGTTGGACATTTATATCAATTCCATTTACTTTTTCTGTAGCATACATTCTTAAATGCAACATTTGTGGCATCTCTGTTGAAGTATTGCAATTAACAGGAAAAAGGCAAGAGTTAGCTCAGAAAAGACAAGACAGTAAGAAGAAAAGAATGTTAACTTTCTGTTAAACACATTGCAATAGTTTTCCCAGACATCAATTACTTTTAATCTGTTTAGGATGTGCTTTTAAAAATAGCATTTCCTGAGATTTTGTTAAAATCTATATACTCATTGTTGAAATTCTGGAGAACACAGAAAAGCAAAAGAAAACTTAAAATACCCATGGTCACATCTTTCAGAGTTAATCATATTTTGTCAAAATATATACTTACTTAAAGTTTGTATCATATTAAACATACTATTATAATTTTCATTTAATTAGAAGTGAACATTTTCTAGGTATTTACCTTTAACTATTTTATAAGTATATTTTAAATATACTGTTTTTAAAATATTCTTTTACAACAATTTTGTGATAAGTGTTTACTGTTCATTTTTTGGCCATTCCGTAAACTATCCTCATTTTATAAACTGAGTTGTCTAATTTATCACTATTATAAAATCCTTTCATGTACATCCTTGCACACAACTCTTACTATTTCCTTCTATAATAAAGACATAAATCTGCCATATGTGTTGCAAATATTTTCCCTAGTTTGTTGCTTTCCTTTTAGTTTTATTTATGTTGTTTTTTAACTTAAAGACGTTACATCTATCAATCCTTTTCTTAAGGGAGTCTTCCTTTGGCTTTATGGTTTAAAGGAACTTTAGCACCCTGAGTTTTGTGGGTCTTTTAAAACTCTTTTCCCCGGTGGGATTTATTTTGGCCTATGATAAGAGTTAGTGAACCGACTTTATTTCTTTTGGAATAGTTATGGCTTGGTTAACCTTCAATAAGCCGTTCTTTTCTTTATTTTGTTATTCTGTCAGTCAGAACTGATCTGAATACTCCTTCAAACCATATGTAAAAGCAAAGCTGGTGCTTCTATTGACATTCCAAGTATTGGTATACTTGGGCATAGGAAACTGATGGATTGAAAAAGAAAAAGAATTGTTTCAAGAAGAAATAAGTACATATTTTAAAATTTTAATGAAACATGTTAGGAAAAGATCTAAATGCATAGTTCCAGAAAAACTCTTTAAATATAACCCTGAACTTTAAAACCTCTTTTCATAGCTTCTTAGCAGTTGTACAAACCGGATTCACAAACTGTAGAATGTTGGTGTACCCATTGGGACTTACATAATGTATCAGGGAGCACTCTCATTGCTGGGAGAATACAAGGAATGTGGTGATAACAAGAGCCACCATTTAGTGGGCACTTACCACATGTAAGGCATTGTACCAAGCACTTCACTTGCGGTGTTTCATTTAATTCTCACAGTGCTCTAGAAGGGAGGTACCGTTATGATCCCTCCTTTACTGATGAGGAAACAGAGGCTTAATGGAGCAGAAGAAAACTTCCATAGTCATACAGCTAGTTGATTGTGTAGAGAGGACTCCTCAACTTTTTCTTAGTAAAATTTAGTCAATGCATTAGTTAAAATAAGAATAGGAGGGAAAGGCGTAATTGAATACATCATATGGTGTGTCCAATTTCCCTTCTCCAGGACATGCTTGGAAAACTTGAGCTAGTTTGAGTCACGCCTGACTAGTAACAACTACATTTGATAATGATTTGTATTTTATAAAGCACATTCACCCAACAGCATAACCCTTTGAAGGAGGCGTGGTCTGGGTCACTACCATTTGGACAGCTTGGAAAGCAGAGGTGCTAAGAGGTTAAGTGGTAGTGCTGGGATTTGAAACCATATCTTCTAACTCTGCCATCTTCCCCTGATCTCCACAGGGCAAGTTTAGAGGGTTTCTCTTTGGAAGTTTATTTGATCCAAACCTCAAAGTATTATGACTTGTTGTTGTTGTTATTACTGCTATTACTTGACCATCTCTGACCTTTTAAGCAACTTATATGCTGTATTTTAAATTCTTGTTACTGTAATGATCTAGGCCATCTGATACTTTATTATACACATTGAATATGAAATATTATAGGTGTTCTTTCATCTAGTCCATCTTTTAGTGAATAAGTCATGCACTTTTAATAAGTCCCAACTTTTCTGTTTAATGTATCTCTTGAGAAGATACAAATGATGTCTTATATGATGTTAATAAATGTATCATTACAGAAATTTATTCTTAAAAAAAGACACCATCTAGATTTAACAAGTAGTAACATTTTATGTGTAACTGCATGTTCCATAATGGAATTGGAACTGGTTTATTGAACAGTCTCTACTCAATAAGATATAAGCATGAATCCATTTCACTTTTCTTCACTCTCTTCTTTTACTCTGTGAAATCTTTCCTATACTTAACTACATCATGGATAGATCTCAGAACTTTCCACTCATTGCAGGTTATTAAAAATTCTGTTTAAAATTCTAATTTTGTCCTATTTAAATATTACCTCATATTTTTATGACACTTTACTAAGATATAATTTACATACAGTAAGATCCACAAATATTAAGGGTAATACTAAGAATATTAAGAATTCCACTCTGCAGTGGAATACACAATACAGTATGTAATTTATATAAATACATTTGTACATATATATTCATTCAAGTGACCACCACTCAGATCCAGACATAGACTATTTTGATCACTTCCAGAAAGTTCCCTTGTGTCCTTGTGAGGCACACTTCCCCAAAACGAAATGAAACATATCATCATAGATTCTACCTTGTATCATCTGACGTCTATCATTAGAGATTAATTTTGTCTATTTTTGTATTTCATATAAATGGAATCACAGTTTTATGTTTGGCTTCTTTCACTCACATAATGTTTTTGAACTTCATCCACATTGTTACATATATTGGAAGTTCATTGTTTTTCTTTTTAGTATTGTTGAGTGGTGTTCTGTTGTGTGAACATTCACAATTTGTCCATTCTCCTGTTGATGGTTTGTCTTATTTCTAACTTTTGGCTATTGTGAATAAAGCAGCCATGAACAACTTGCACAAGTCTTTTAGTGGACATCTGCAGTCAATTTTCCTGTGTAGACGCCTACAAGTGAAACTGCTGAGTTGTAGGATAGTATATGTTTAACTTAGTTATAAACTGCCAAACACTTTTTGAAGGGTAGGACGCTTTTCTAGTCCAAATTTTAATTTTAATTTTAATATGTGTACAAAACATCTGGTGATCTTGTTCAAATGTAAACTCAGATTCAGAAAGTCCAGTTGGGGTCTGAAATGCTGCATTAAAAATTTTTTTGTGGTAAAATACACACAACATGAAATTTACCATCTTAACCATGTTTAAGTGTACAGTCAAGTGACATGAAGTACATTCACATTGTTGTGCAACCATCATCACTATCCGTCTTAAGAACGCTCTTCATCTTGGAAAACTGACACTCTCTACTTGTTAAATAATAACTTTTCATTTCCCCTCCTCCCTGCCCCTGGCAACCAGCGTACCACTTTCTGTCTCTGAATTTGACTCCTCTAGCTACCTCACATAAGTGGAATCATAAAGTGTTTGTCCTTTTGTAACTGGCTTATTTCACTTAACATATTGTCCTCAAGCTTCACCCATGTGGTGATGTATGTGAGAATTTCTTTTCCCAGATAAGGTTAGTATTTAAATTGGTGGACTCAGAAGTAGACTGCTCTCCCAGTGAGGGTGGATATCATCCGATCCATTGAGTTCAACAAAAGGCAAAGAAAAAGAGGAGTTTGCTCCCTTTTTTCCTGTCTCCCTCTTTGAGCTGGGACAGCTCATCTCTCTTCTCCTGCCCTTGGGGTGGTATTTACATCATTTGTTCCCCTAGTTCAGGCCTTCAGACTTGGACTGAATTATACCACCGGTTTTCATGGGTCTCCAGCTTGCAGACAGCAGATAGTGGGACCTCTTAGCCTCCATAACCATGTGAGCCAATTCCTCATAGTAAATCTCCCATTGTTCTGTTTCTCTGAAGAATTCTATTGTTTCTGTTTCTTTAGAGAACCCTAACTAATACAATATGGTAATTCTATTTTTCATTTTTGAGGAAACATCATACTGTTTTCCGTAGTGGCTCTATCATTTTATATTCCCATAACAGAGCACAAGTGTTCTTATTTCTCCACATTCCTGCCAACGCCCATTATTTTCTAGATTTTTTGTTTGTTTTTGTTTTCTGTAGTGGCCATCCTAATGGGTGTAAGGTGATATTTCATTGTGGTTTTGAATTGAATTTCTGTAATGATTAGAGATGTTGAGGGTCTTTTCATGTGCTTACTGGCCTTTTATATATCTTCTTTAGAGAAATGTCTATTCAAGTCCTTTGCTATTTTTAAATCAGGTTGGTTGTTTTTGTTGTTGTTGAGTTGTGGGAGTTCTTTATATATCTGGATATTAACACTTATCAGATGTATGATTTGCAAATATTTTCTCCCATTCCATGGGTTGCCTTTTCACTCTGTCGTGTCCTTTGCACAGAATCTTTTAATTCTAATGTACTCCAATTTACCTATTTTTTCTTTTGTTGCTTTTGTTTTCGGTATCATGTCCAAAAAATCATTGCAAAATCCAATGTTGAGATTTTCCCTACATTTTCTTCTAAGAGTTTTAGCTCTTAAATTTAGGTCTCTGATAAATTCTGAGTTAATTTTTTATATAGTTGAGGTATAGTTCTATCTTCATTCTTTTGCATGTGAATATCCAGTTTTCCTAACTCTATTTTTGAAAAGATTGTTCTTTCTCCATTGATGATCTTGGTACTCTTGTTGAAAATCATTGGACCATATATGTGAAGGTTTATTTCTAGGCTCTCTATTCTATTCCATTGGTTTATGTCTGTCTTTATGTCAGTACCACACTGTTTTGACAACTGTAATTTTGTAGTAAGTTTTGAAATCAGGAAGTATGAGATCTCCAACTTTGTTCTTTTTCAAGATTGTTTTGGCTATTTAGGGTCTCTTGAGATTCCACATGAATTTTAGGATGCGTTTTTCTATTTCTAGAAAAAAATGTCCTTGGGCTTATGTTGAATCTGCAGAGTGCTTTTAGTAGTATCGGTATCTTAGTAGTATTAAGTCATATAATCCATGAACACCAGATGTCTTTCCACTTATTGGTGTCATCTTTAATTTCTTTCAGCCGCATTTTGTAGTTTTCAGTGTACAAATCTTTACCCTCATTGGTTAAGTTTATTCCTAAGCATTTTTTTTACGTTATTGTAAACGAAACTGTTTTCTTAATTTCCTTTTTGGATCATTTATTTTTACTTTATAGAAACACAGCTGATTTTGCCTGTATATTTTGTATCCTACAACTTTGCTGAATTCATTTATTAGTTACAACAGTGTTTTGTGGAATTTTTAGAGTTTTCTACATAGAAGATAGTGTAATCTGTGAATGGAGATAATTTTACTTCTTCTTTTCCAATTGAAGGCCTTTTATTTCTTTTCATTGCCTAATTGCTCTCACTATGACTTCCAGTACTTTGTTGAACAGAAGTGGTGAAAGCGGGCATCCTTGTCGTGTTCCCAAATTTAAAGGAAAAGCTTTCAATCTTCACCATTGAGTATGATGTTAGCTCTGAGCTTTTCATATGTGAGCTTTTTTATGTTGAAGTAGTTTCCTTCCGTACGTAGTTTGTTGAGTGTTTTTGTCATTAAGAGTATTGTATTTAGTCAAATGCTTTTTCGACATCAATTGAGATGATCATGTGGGTTTTCCCTTTCATTCTTCTAAAGTGGTGTACTAACATTGATTGATTTTTGTATGTTGACCCATCATTGCATTCCGGGAATAAATCCCATTTGATCATGGTTTATAATCCTTTTCATATGGCATTGAATTCTGTTTGCTAGTGTTTTATTGAAGATTTTTGCATCAATGTTCATCAGAGATGTTATTTTATAGTTTTCTTGTAGCGTCTTTGTCTGGTTTTGTTATCAGGCTAATGTTGCCTCATAGAACGATGCTAGTTTTCCAACCTTTCCAAGTTTTTGGAAGAGTTTGCAAACAATTGGTCTTCATTCTTTTTTAAATATTTGGTAGAATTCACCAGTGAACCCATCTCATCCTGGGCTTTTCTTTATTGAGAAGGTTTTGATTACTGATTCAACCTCCTTGATAATTAAAGGTCTATTCATATTTTCTATTTGTTCATGATTCAGTCTTGATAGGTTGTGTGTTTCTAGGAATTTGTCTATTTCATCTAGGTTATCTAATTTGTTTGCATACAATTATTTATGTACTCCTTATAGTCCTTTCTATTCCTCTAAAATTAATTGTAATGTCACGCCTTTCATTTCTGACTTTAGTTATTTGTCTTCTCTTTCTTTTTTCATAGTCAATCTAGCTAAAGTTTCATCAGTTTTATTGATCTTTTCAAAGAATCAACTCCTGATTTTGTTGATTTTTCTCTATTGTTTTCTTTATTTTGTTTATCTCTTCTCTAATCTTTGTTATTTCCTTCCTTCTGCTAGCTTTGGATTTAGCTTGCTCTTCTTTTTCTAGTTCCTTAAGGTGTAGAGTTATATTGTTGATTTGAGATCTTTTTTCATTTTTAATGTGTTTACAGCTATAAATTTTCCTCTTAGCACTGCTTTCACTGCATCCCATACCTTTTGGTATGCTGTGTTTTCATTTTCACTTGTCTTAAGATATTTCCTAATTTTTCTTGTGCTTTCTTCTTTGACCCATTGGTTGTTGAAGAGTGTGTTGTTTAATTTCTGCATATTTATGAATTTTCCAGTTTTCTTCTGTTATTGATTTCTAGTTTCATTTCATTGTGATTAGAAAAGATACTTTGTATAATCTCAATCTTCTTGACTTGTGGCCTAATATTTAGTCTATCCTGGAGAATATTCTGCTGTTGTTGGGTGGAGTATTTTATATATGTCTGTTAGGTCCAGCTGGTCTACAGTGTTGTTCAAGTTGTCTATTTCTTTATCGATCTTCTGTCCCATTGTTCTATCCATTATTGAAACTGGATATCTCCTATTATTGTGTCGTTCTCTATCTATCTATTCAGTTCTGTCATAAGTTTGCTTCATATATTTAGGAGCTCTGAGTTCCAGTGCAAAAATATTTACAATTGTTTTATCTTTTTGGTGAATTGACTCTTTCATCATTAAATAATTTATTTGTCTCTTACAATAGTTTTGACTAAAAGTGTATTTTGTCTGATATTAATATAGTCATTCCTACTCTCTTTTGGTTACTATAGGCATGGAGTATTTTTTTATATTCTTTCACTTTCAATCTATGTGTGTCCTTAGATCTAAAGTGAATCTCCTGTAGAGAGCACATAGTTGGTCTTTTTTTTAAATTCATTCTGCCAAACAATGCCTTTGGATTAGGGAGTTTAATTTATTTACATTTAAAGTAATTATCGATAGGGAAAGACTTATTATCATTTTGTTATTTGTTTTCTGCATGTCTTAAAGTTTTTTGTCCTTCATTTCCTTCCACACTGTCTTCCTTTGTATTTAGTTGATTTTTTGTAGTGATACATTTTGATTCTCTTCTCATTTCTTTTTGTGTATATTCTATAGATACTTCTTTGTGGTTATAGTGGGGATTACATATAACATCCTAAAGTTACAATAACATATTTTAAATGATAACAGGTTAACTTTGCATACAAAACTCTATTTCTTTATTTGTCATTGATACCTCAATAAAGCTGGGGGGGGGGGGGAGAACTCTACACTTTACAGTGCCCCCCACCCTGCTTTATGTTATTGATGTCACAAATTACAACTTTATTAATTATTACCCATTAATATAGACATGTGATTTTTGTGCTTTTGTCTTTTAAATCCTATGAAAGAATAAAAAGTGTAGTTACATACCAAAATTACAAAAATACTGGTTTTTATATTCATCTGTGTTTACCTTTACTGGAGAATTTTATATTTTCATATGGCTTCAAGTTACTGTCTGATATCTTTTCATTTCAACTTGAAGAATTCCCTTTAGCATTTCCTATAGGGCAGGTCTGGTGGTATTAGACTCCATCAGCTTTTGTTTATTTGAGAATGGCATAGTTTCTTCTTCATTATTGGAGGATAGTTTTGCAGCATATAGAATTCTTGCTTGACTTTTTTTTCTTTCATCACTACATTTATAATCCCACTGCCTTCTAGCCTATAAGGCTTCTGTTGTGAAATCTGCTAATAATCTTAGGGAGAATCCCTTCTTTGTAATGAGTCACTTTTCTCTTGCTGCTTTCAAGATTATTTCTTTGCCTTTGACTTTATGATCAAACAATAGTTTGATCATAATAGGTTTTTTCTACTTTGAGGTATTTTGCCTTCTTTTTATTTGTATCACTATATGTTTCCCCAAATCTGTAAGTTTTCAGCTATTACTTGTTCAAATAAATTCTCTCTCCCTTTCTCTCGCTTCTTCTTCTGGGACTACCAAGATTAATCTGTTTGATGGTATCCTTAGGCTCTGCTAACTTTTTGCTATTCTTTTTCTCCCTCAGGCTCAATAATTTAAAATGACTTGTCTTTGAGTTTGCTAATTCTTTCTTTTGCCTATTAAAGTTGGTGGTTGAACATTTCTAGTGTATTTTTCAATTCAAGTATTATATTTTCAGCTCTGGCATTTTCTGTTTGTTCTTTTTTTTTTTGGAGGATTAGCCTTCAGCTAACATCTGCCACCAATCCTCCTCTTTTTGCTGAGGAAGACAGGCCGGCCCTGAGCTAACATCCACGCCCATCTTCCTCTACTTTATATGTGGGACACTTGCCACAGGATGGCTTGATATGTGGTGCGTATGTCTGCACCTGGGATTAGAACCAGTGAACCCCAGGCCACCAAAGCTGAACATGCAAACTTAACCACTGTGCCACCGGGCTGGCACCACTCTTTTTTTTTTTATAATTTCTCTCTTTGTTGATATTCTCATTATGTTCATTATAGTTTTCTTAAATAACTTCAATTACTTGTTCATGTTCTCCTTTAGCTTTTTAAGCATATTTAATATAATTGTTTTAAAATCTTTGGTAAATCTGAGGCTTATGTTTCTTTAGGGTTGGTTTCTGGAGATTTATTTTGTTCTTCTGAATGGGTCAGGTTTCCTTGTTTCCTCATATGACTTCTGATCTTTTGTTGAAAACTGGGCACTCAGAGAATTAACCACATTTTCCAGTCTTTGCAGATTGGCTCTGTGCAGGGGGAAAACATCACTAATTCACCTCGCCTGAATATTTAAGGTCTTCTCAAGGTTTTTCTGGGCGTACATCTTCCCTGAGACTGCATGTGCTTTTCCCCAATCCTCTGTATACACAGCTACTTTTAAATGTGTTCATTTCCCTGAGTTTCACTGCTGCTTCTTCTTGGGGACTTAGACGTTTTACTGTATTCCTCTGCCCACAGTATCTTGCCGCCAGGCACCCACAGGTCTGCAGTCCCTTGCAGTTTTCCTATGCCATGTGACCCACCACTGCTTTTAGCAACCTCCAACCTGATATCCAAACTATGTCACCATTTCTTGTGAGATGAGAGTCAGGAGAGACAGAAACCAGTCCCTCAGGGTTTTTGAAACAAGCCAAAATATTACAAGCAAGTTCTACTCTTTTCCATCAGTTCTGATGGAGGAGCCAGGAATTGGGTGTCTTCCTCCTGACTGCACCACCCCACACTGAGGAGGGAGTGGGATAAATGTGAGCAAAACTGCCACAAAATCCCCTATCATTTTAAGTGCAACTTTTTCTTTATTGAGTTTTCACTTGGTTGCTGCATATCCTTATCTGGTTTCTAGCACTCCCAAAAAGTTCCTTTAGTAAGTTTTTTGTTATTTACTTGATATTTCTGTCAGGGAACAAGGACCTAGAGTTTCCTGGTCTACTGTCTTGCTTATGTCACTATAACATAAATTTTGATAAATGTGTTCATCATTCTTATTTTCTCGAGGTCTTGTAATTTGTATTGATTTTCTTTTCTCTCTGATGCAAGTGTTAAGAGAATGCTTAAATAATTTCTAAGTTGAAGGGTCTTTTTATAATTTGGTTTTCTTATTAACTTCTAGGTTCTTCAAAGAACACACTTTCTATATTTTTAGGATATAATATTTTCTCTGGCATAACATATGCTCAATTTTTCTGCATATTTCAAGTGAACTTTTAAAGGTTTATTTTCTGTTTTCTGTGCATAAAATGCTTATGTACAAATGATGTCTATCTTATTAGTAACAGTTTGGTCTTCTATTACCTTACTTATTTTTCTCTACCCCTTAGAGTAATGAAGGAAGGAGCCTGCAAGCACAGAGAAGCAAAGACGAGAACATACAGAGAGGATCCTAATGGTGTTAATCTCAAGGCCATTCCCATCATTCTTCATTACTGTCATAATTTTTATGTGACCATTATTTCCTCTTTAGTGCTGAAGCAATTTCAAGCTGAATTTTCTGTCATTTACAATAAGATCCTTGATTATGACAATGTCCTTCTCACTAATATTTTTCCTGGCTTTAGTATTTGACAGTCTGTATTTTTTCTCATCTTGATTCCTTTAATCGCCTGTTCTTTTGCTTTTGAATTTAATATAATTATGCAAACTGTCTGAAATCCCTTGTGAAGGGAAGTAAATATAAACCTGTTCGTAATATCAAATGACTTCAAATATAGTACTTTTCCACCTCTGCTGCAGCTGTCCTAATGGTAGTCTCTGTCATACAGAAAAGATTACTTGGTTTCTGGGTTCTGTTTCAAAAAGCAAAGAATGCTCTGATGCATTAAATAAAGACATCTTTAAAATGGTTAAAATAAGCAATTGCCAGTGTGGGAAATGCTAAGCCTCAGTTATCTGGAAAATCCACTTACATGAAGAAGTATATGCCCTAATATGGCCAAACAGATACGTTATCCCTATACTAAAAAGTCTATTAAAAATGGAATAGAATTCAAAAGACAATCAAGAGTGCCTTAGCAGCTGTTATTTTAGTTTCGGTAATTAAAAAAAATTAACAGATTTGTTAAGGCATAATTGACATACAATAAATGGCACATATTTAAGGTATACAATTTTAAAATTTTGACATATGTATAAACCTGTGAAACCATCATCTCAATCAAGATAATGAACATATTCATTACGCCTAAAAGTTTCCTTATACCACTTTGTAATTCTTCCATGCTGCCCTTAGTTTGCACCCCACTGCTAATGAAACACTGACCTGCTTCCTCTAACTATAATTTTCACTTTATATATATATATATGCTTTTTTTTTTGGTGGACTCCTTTCCCTCTGTGGATATACCCTGTGTAATTATTTTGAGATTTATCCTTGTTGCATACATCAATGACTCATTCCTTTTTATTATAGAGTAATATTCCATTGTATGCATATGCCATAGTTTATTCATTCTCTTATTGATGAATATTTGGACTATTTCCAGTCTGGCTACAAATAAAGCTTCTATGCACATTCATGTACATGTCATTATATGGACATGTTTTATTTCTTGGGTAAACTAGGAGAAGATGGTCAGTCTATTTAGTCCATTTAATTTTAGCCATTCTAATTGTTGTGTAGTAGTATCTCATTGTGGTTTTAATTTGCATTTTCCTAATCACTAATGATGTTGAGCATCTTTTCATGCACTTATTGGATATCCATACATCATTTTTAGCGAAGTATTTGTTCAAATGTTTTAGCTTTCTAAAAACTGAATGGTTTGCTTTCTTAATATCAACTTGCAAGAATCATTTATATATTCTGGATACAAATCACATATCAGATGTATGATTTGCAAATATTTTCTCACAAGTTGTGTCTTGTTGTTTTCATTTTGAAGAGCAGAGTTTTTAATTTTGATGAAGTTCTACTTATCAATTTATTTGTTTATGGATGGTGCTTTTGATGTTATATGTAAGAAATCTTTGTGTAACCCCAAATCACTAAAGGTTTTCTTCCATGTTTTATTCTAGATGTTTTATAGTTTTAGATTTTACATTTAGATCTATGGACCATTTTGAGTTAACTTTTTTATATGAAGTGTGGAATGAAGTTCAGTTTTTTACTTATGGACACTCATTTTTTCCAGATCCATTTGTCAAAAAGACAATCCCTTCTTCACTGAATTGCCTTTGCATCTTTGTCAAACATCAGCTGTCCATACATACGTGGGTTCAGGTCTTATCTTCAAGTCTTTGATCCATTTGAGTGTATTTTTGTATATGGCAAAAGATAACGGTCTACTTTCACTCTTTTGCATGTGGCTGTCCAGTTTTCCCGGCACCATTTATTGAAGAGACTGTCCTTTCTCCACTGTATGTTCTTAGCTCCCTTGTCGAAGATTAGCTCTCCATAGACGTGTGGTTTTATTTCTAGGCTTTCAATTCTGTTCCATTGATCTGTGTGTCTGTTTTTGTACCACTACCATGCTGTTTTGAGTACTATAGCTTGCAGTACATTTTGAAGTCAGGAATTGTGATGCCTCCAGCTTTGTTCTTTTTTTCTCAGTATTGCTTTAGGTTTTCTGAGTCTTTTGTTGCTCCATATGAATTTTTGTTGCCCAATATGAATCATAAAATTCTTTGTTCTATTTTCATGAAGAATATCCTTGGGTTTCTGATGGGGATTGCATTGAATCTGTAGATTGCTTTTGGTAGTACGGACATTTTAACTACGTTTATTCTTCCAATAACGTGCACGAAATATCATTCCATTTCTTTATGTCATCATTGATTTCTTTCATTAATGTCTTATGGTTTTCATTGTATAGGTCTTTCACCTCCTTGGTTAAATTTATTCCTAGATATTTTATTCTTTTTGTTGTGATTGTAAGTGGGATTGTATTTTTGAGTTCTCTGTTAGTTTGTTATTAGAGTATAGGAATGAAGCTGATTTTTGTAAGTGGATGTTGCACCCTGCAACTTTACTGTAGTTATTATTTCTAATAGTTTTCCAATAGATTCTTTAGGCTTTTCTCCATATAAAATCATGCTGTCTGAAAACAGTGAATGTTTCACTTCTTCGTTGTCTATTTGGATTCCTTCTTTTTTCCTTTTTGCCTAATTGCTCTGGCCAAAACCTCCAGTACAATGTTGAATAAGAGTAGTGAGAGTGGGCACCCTTGTCTTGTTCCTGTTCTCAAAGGTATGGCATTCAGTTTTTCCCCACTGAGTATGATGTTGGCTATGGGTTTGTCATATATGGTCTTTATTATGTTGAGGTACTTTCCTTCCATCCCCGTTTTGTTAAGAGTTTCTATCATAAATGGCTGTTGGATCTTGTCAAATGCTTTCTCTGTGTCTATTGAGATGATCATGTGGTTTTTATCCCTCATTTTGTTAATGTGGTGTTTCACATTTATTGATTTGTGAATGTTGAACCATTCTTGTGTCACTGGTATAAATCCCACTTGACCATGGTGTATGACCTTTTTGATGTATTGTTGTCTTCAGGTTGCCAATATTTTGTTGGGGATTTTTACACCTATGTTCATCAGTGATAGTGACCTGTAGTTTTCTTTTTTTGTGTTGTCTTTGTCAGACTTTGGTATCAGGGTGATGTTGACCTCATAGAATGTCTTAGGAAGTGTTCTGTCTTCTGTAGATTTTTGGAATAGTTTGAGAAGGATAGGTCTTAAATCCTCTTAGAACTTTTGGTGGAATTCACCAGGGAAGCTGTCTGGTCCTGGACTTTTATTTTTGGGGAGGTTTTGATTACCATTTCAATCTCTTTGCTTGGTCTATTCAGATTATCTATTTCTTCTTGACTCAGCTTTGGAGGTTGTAAGAGTCTAAAAATTTATCCATTTCTTCTAAATTGTCCAATTTGTTGGCATATAATTTTTCATAGTATTCTCTTACAATATTTTGTATTTCTGTAGTATCTGTTGTAATGTCTCCTCTTTCATTTCTAATTTTATTTATTTGAGCATTCTCTCTTTTTTGTTTTGTGAGTTTGGCCAAGGGTTTTTCAATTTCACCTATCTCCTCAAAGAACCAGCTCTTTGTTTCATTGATCCTTTCTACTGTCTTTTTGGTTTCAAATTCATTTATATCTGCTCTGATTTTTATTATTTCCCTCCTTCTGCTAATTTTGGGCTTTGTTTGTTCTTTTTCTAATTCTGTTAAGTGTAGTTTGAGATTGCTTATTTGGGATTTTTCTTGTTTGTTAAGGTGAGCCTGTAATGTGATGAACTTCTCTCTTAGGACTGCTTTTCCTACATCCCATATGAGTTGGTATGGTATTTTCATTTTTGTTTGTCACCAGATTTTTTTTTATTATTTCCTTTAATTTCTTCAATGATCCATTGGTTATTCAGTAGCATGTTGTTTAGTTTCCACATCTTTGTCCCTTTCTCAGCTTTTTTATTGTTGTTAATTTCTAGTTTCATAGAATTATGGCTGGAAAAGATGCTTGTTATTATTTCAATCTTCTTAAATTTATTGAGGCTTGCCTTGTTTTCCAGCATTAGGTCTATCCTTGAGAATGTTCCATGCACACTTGAGAAGAATGTGTATTCTGCTGTTTGGGGATGGAGTGTTCTATATATATCTATTGAGTCCATCTGGTCTAGCTTTTCATTTAGTTCCACTGTTTCCTTGTTGGCTTTCTGTCTGGATGATCTATCCATTGATATGAGTGGAGTGTTGAGGTCTCCTACTATTTTGTGTTATTGTTAATATCTCCTTTTAGATTTGTTAATAGTTGCTGTATGTACTTTGGTGCTCCTGTGTTGGGTGCATAGATATTTACAAGTGTTATGTCTTCCTGGTGGAGTGTCCCTTTTATCATTATATACTACCCCTTTTTGTCTCTCTTTACCTGTTTTATATTGAAATCTACTTTGTCCAATATAAGTGTGGCAACACCAGCTTTCTTTTGTTTGCCATTAGCTTGGAGTATCATCTTCCATCCTTTCACTCTGAGCCTGTGTGTGTCATTCATTGGAGCTAAGATGTGTTTCCTGGAGGCTGCATATTGTTGGGTCTTGCTTTTTAATCCATCTCATCACTCTGTCTTTTGATTGGAGAATTAATCTATTTACATTTAGAGTGATTATTGATATATGAGGGCTTAATGCTGCCATTTTATTGCTCGTTTTCTGGTCCTCCTGTATTTCCTTTGTTTCTCATCTTGTGTATTTTGGACTACCAATTCAGTTAGGTAGTTTTCTATGCTGATTTTCTTAGTTTTCTCTTTATTTATTATTTGAGTCTCTGTTATAATTATTTGTTTAGCGGTTACCATCAGGTTTGTGTGAAAAATCTCATAGATGAGATCGTCCATTTTCTGATAACTTCTTATTTCCTTAGACTAAGCAGACTCAATCCCTTTCCTCCTCCCCTCCTAAATTCTTTTTGTCACATCTTATTCCATCTTGTGTTGTCAGTTTGTGTGTAAAATGACAAGATTAAATTTATTTTTGGTGTTTTCCTCCCTTTATCTCTAATGTTATGCTAGAGTGTTTGCTAACTTGTTCTGATGGATAGCTACAATTTTCTTATTTCGTCTGCCTATTTATCTCCCTACTCAGGGCAGTGTAACTCCTTTCTTCTTTTTTTTTTCAGGTATGAGGGCTTTCTTGAGGATTTCTTGTAGAGGGGTCTTGTGGCGATGAACTCCCTTAGCTTTTGTTTACCTGGGAAAGTTTTTATTTCTCCATATATTTTTGCTGGATAGAGTATTCTTGGCTGAAAGTATTTGTCTTTCAAAGATTTTAATATATCATTCCACTCTCTCCTAGCCTGTAAGGTTTCTGTTGAGAAATCTGCTGAAAGCCTGATAGGGGTTCCTTTGCAAGTTATTTTCCTCTGCCTTGCTGCCCTTAGTATTTTCTCTTTGTCATTGACTTTTCCCAGCTTTACTACTATATGCCTTGCAGTGTCTTTTTACATTGACATAGTTAGGAGATCTGTTGACTTCTTTCACTTGCATTTCCAGCTGCTTTCCCAGGTTTTAGAAGTTCCACTATCATTTCTATGAACAAGCGTTCTGTTCCATTCTCCTTCTCTTCTCCGTCTGGAATACCTATAATCCTTATGTTGCATTTCCTAATTGAGTCAGATATTTCTTGGAGAAGTTCTTCATTTCTTTTTAGTTTTGGTCCTCCATCTGAAGAATTTCTATATTTTTGCCCTCGATATTGCTGATTCATTCCTCTATAGCAATCAGCTCTATTGTTCAGGGAATCCATATTCTTCTTTATCTCAGGCATTGTGTTTTTCATCTTGACTCTTCTTTATAGTTTCAGGCTCTTTTGTGAAGTAGCCCCTAAATTCATTGAACTATCTGCATTTTCTTATAACTCGTTGAGTTTTTTCATGATAACCATTTTGCATTCTCTGTCACTTAAATCATAGATTTGTGTGCCTTCAGGATTGATTTCTGGGTACTTGTCATTTTCCTTCTGGTCTTGAGATTTAATATATTTTTTCATACTGCTGTGTAATGTGGATTTGTGCTTCTGCATTGTGGTAGTATTTAATCACCACTTTGACCTGCTGCCACCTGGTGGGGGTCAAGAGCTGTATATTCTAAGCCCACTGCCATCTGCGGCACAGCTCCCAGCTGCTGAACTGGGGTGCTGGGCTGCAGGAAGGGGTGTTTTTTTCTCCTATGTGATCCTGGGGGCTTCTCACTCTGTTCTTGCTATCTGCTGTCCTGGAGTGTTAGCTTGATGAAGACACCAGTGCAATAGCTATTCACCTCTGTGTGGGGTTTCCTCTGAACTGTGAGGGACCTTAGAGAGCAATGGTGTTCCCATGGAGGGCCACTCCCTTCCCTCTTTCCTTTCACAGCCATGCACAGTCCCTGGATTGCTGCCCTTCATGGAGAAAAGAACATTTCTCTTACCTCATTCCACTCCCTTGGGGTGGGGAGAGGGGGTGCTCCCGCACCTTCACCTTCCAACATATGGCTACATGGGTCCCTCAAACTTCTTTTGTGTTGTGTGGCTGTCCTCTGTTGGAATATGAATGTCCTTTTTGTTGTATCTTAGAGGGGAGAGTTTATGGGGAAACTCACTCCATCATGATGCTGACGTCACTCCCTTCATAATTTTATTTTATTTTATTTTTCTACTCTGATCTTTATTTCCCTCCTTCTGCTACTTTGGGTTATTTGTTCTTCTTTTTCTACTTCCTTGAGGTATAAAATTAGGTTATTTTAAATCTTCCTTTTTTCTTAATATAGGTATTTATTGCTATAAATTTCCCTCTTAGAACTGCTTTTGCTGCATCCCATAAATTTTGGTATTTTGTGTTTCTGTTTTCATTTGTCTCATGATTTTATTTCCCTTTTTATTTCTTCTTTGACTCACTGGTTGTTTAGGAGTGTGTTAATTTCTACATATTTGTGAATTTTCCATCTTTCCTCCAGCTATTGACTTTTAGTTTCATACCATTGTGGTTGGAAAAGATATTCAATATGATTTCAGTTTTCTTAAATTTATTAAGACTTGTTTTGGATGGAATGTTTTGTATGTGTCTGTTAGACCCATTTAGTCTAAGGTGTAGTTCAAGTCCAATGTTTCTTTATTGATTTTCTGTCTGAGTAATCTATTCAATAGAGGAGTACAGAAGTCCATTTACATTTGAAGTAATTATTGATAGGTAAGGACTTACTATTGCCATCTTCTTAATTGCCTTCTGGCTGTTTTGTAGTTCCCATATTACTTTCTCCCCCTCTTATTGTCTTCCTTTGTGATTTGATAATTTTCTGTTCTGGTATGCTTTGATTTCCTTTTTTTTAATCTTTTGTGTACATACTGTAAGTTTTTGCTTAGTGGTTACTACCAGGCTTACATAAAACATCTTATAGTTATATCAGTCTATTTTAAGCTGATGACAACTTAATTTTGATCACAGACAAAAATGCAACCCTTTTACTCGCCCCCCAATTTTGTGTTTTTGATGTCATAATTTATATATTTTTATATTGTGTAAGCATAAGCATTAACCAATTATTGTAGCTATAATTTATTTTTTTTGAGGAAGATTAGCCCTGAGCTAACTGCTGCCAATCCTCCTCTTTTTGGTGAGGAAGACTGGCCCTGAGCTAACATCCGTGCCCATCTTCCTCTACTTTATGTGTGGGATGCCTGCCACAGCATGGCTTGCCAAGCAGTGCCATGTCTGCACCCGGGATCTGAATTGGTGAACCCCGGGTTGCCGAAGCAGAATGTGTGCACTTAACTGCTGCACCACTGGGCCAGCCCCAATTATTTTTAATATTTGTCTTTTAACATTTATACTAGAGTTAAGTGATTGTGACCACTGTCACAATATTAGATTCTGAATTTGATTATATAGTTATCTTTACTAATGACTTTTATACTTTACTATGCTTTCATGTTACTAATTAGTGTCCCCTCATTTCAACTTGAGGAACTCCCTTTAGCATTTATTGTAGGGCAGGTTTAGTGGTAATGAATTCCTTCAGCTTTTGTCTGGCTGGGAAATTCTTTATCTCCCCTTCACTTCTGAAGGATAACTTTGCCAGATAAAGTATTCTTGGTTCACAGTTTTTTTTTTTTCTTTTAGCCCTTTGAATATATCATCCTACTTCATCTTGGCCTGTAGGGTTTCTGCTAAGAAACATGCTCATAGCCTTATAGAAGTTCCATCATATGAGATTAATTTTTTTCTCTTGTTTCTTTCAAAATTCTCTGTCTTTGATTTTTGATAGTTCAACCATAATGTATTTTGGTGATGTCCTCTTTGGGTTGAATCTTTGTGGAGAACTATGAGCTTCATGTATTTGAATGTCCATTTCTTCTCCCAGATTTGGGAAGTTTTCATTGACTATTTCTTTAAATAAGTTTCTGCCCCTTTCTCCTTTCTCCTCCAGGACTATCATAATGAGAATATTGTTTCACTTTATGGTGTCCCATAATTCACATAGGCTTTCTTCACTTTTTTTCTGTTTTCTCCTCTGACCAGATAATTTCAAATGATCTGTCTTCGAATTCACAGATTCCCTCTTCTGTATATAAAGTCTGTTGTTGGTGCTCTGTATTGCATTCTTCATTTCAGTCAGTATAATCATCAGCTCCAGAATATCTGTTTGGTTCTTTTTTAGAATTTCTATCTTTCTGTTGAAATTATTTTGTTCATGTATTGTTTTCCTGATTTTGAGTTGTCTCCCTGTGTTCTCTTGTAGCTTTCTGGGCTTCCTTAAAAGAATTATTTTGAATTCTCTGTCAATTCATAGTTCTTTATTTTTAGGGGCTCAGTTACTGGAAAATTATGGTGTTTCTTTGGTGGTATCATCTTTTCTTGACTTTTCATGTTTCTTGTAGCCTTGTGTTGATGTCTGTGCATTTGATGGAGTAGTCATCTCTTCTGGACTTAATGGACTGGTTTTGGTGAGGAAAGACCTTCACCTGTGGGTGGGTGCAAGAGCTATGGCTGAGTAACATGTGGTGGTCCTGGCTACAGAGAAATCCCAGTGATGTGGTCTCCATGCAGCTCTGTCAGCTGAGGTGAGTGCCAGCAAAGATTTGCTGGGGTTTCCAATGGCCAAAGCTGTGGTTGTCTGAAACTATGGTGAGGTCTGCTGGGGTCTTTGGTGGTAAAGGCTGCTGGGGACCTCCTGATCTTTTTTTTCCCACTGGGGATGTCATGGCTGAGGTAATCCCTCTTGGTTCCAGGTCTGGCTTGAAGGTGCCCTCATGGCAGCAGTGGCAATAGTGTCTGATGCACAGGTGCCCATGGAGCAGCCATGGAGTCCAGCTCTGGAGCATGTGTTTACAGAGCAACAGTGGCTCTGGTGTTTGGGGCATTGGCTAGCTTGCAGCAGTGGTTGCTCTGTTGTCTAAGATGCAGGTACATGCCAAGCAACCATGGAGCTTAGGACTGGAGAGAAGGTGCATTTGTAGAGATGAGATGAGATGGATGAGATAACATCCATCAGTGCCCTGGACCCTTTGGAGAGGAGATGCTACAACCTCCCTCCTGCCAGAAAGAGGTGTTGTTACATCATGCTGAGGCCAGGGCTGCCACCTCTCTCCCCAAAGCCCACACATGTCCCAGTCTGGGCTGTCTCTGTGGAGAAAGCTGCTGGTGTTCTCTGTGGAGCAGACCACTGGGATCCATACCAACAAGCACTATGGTGTAGTCTGTGGCTGTCATGGGGGTTGTTGAGGTCCTCAGTGACAAAGACTGCCAGGGTGGCATTCACTGCATGGCTGATACTGATAGCCTCTGCCCTTTTTCCTTCCTAGCTGTCCCTAGATGCCTCAGCTATGCCAGTCTCTCTGAAGATCCTTTCTTTGTGGTTACTCTCCATTTTTTGCTCCCCCGTGTTGCTGTAGGTTCTTAATTGTACTCTTGAGTACTCCCAGGGCTATTTTCATTCATGGATAGCTATCTACTTGTTTTTCGTTGGGGGACAAAGGCTTGTATCTCTTACTCCACTATCTTGTTTTTTTCTGTCTTATTTCAATGGCTATCGACCTCCCACACAATATTGAATAGAGATAGTGAGAGCAGATATTATTTTGTTCTTGATCTCTAGGGAAAGCACCCACTGTTTTACCAATAAGTATGTTAGCTGCAGGGTTTTTGTAGATGTCCTTCACCAGGTTGAGGAAGTTCCTTTCTATTCTTAGTTTGCTAGGAGTGTTTATCAGGAATAGATGTTGGATTTTGATAAATGCTTTTTCTCACTTGACCACTACTATCACTTGTACTCAAAACTGGCTATTGTGACATTCTATAGAACGCTTTGAACCCTATGGATTTTAAATCCATCTTAGACTGAGTTTGTCTACCACGCCCTTTTGCTAGCGAAGTTTCTGGAGCACAGGCTTATAAACAGATTTTTTTTTTTTTCATTGTCCTCATATGCTTACCTCTGAAGCTTCAGTGTGACTCATGGCTAATCTCATGTAGTTTATGACATAGATTGTTCCTCTGGTTTGATACCACTTTCAGTATCAAATTTACTATCCAAATACTCTTACTAAACCTGAGAAAAAGTCTATTTTGACATAAAATAATTAAAATGCATTATTAGAACTTTCATTAATAATGCTGGGATTGGAAACTTTTTTATTTACTCTGCATTATAGCAACTGAAGCTATCATAGGAAAGGTAGAATAATGAGTAGATAAAGGATGAAGAGAAGGAAAATGCAGAAATGCTATTTTGTTCATTCTTTGCTGTTGATTATATGAAGGGATTAGAAGCCCACTGTCACCTACACAATTCACTAATAACCAGGAAGGATATAATCTCTCTCCAAGATATCATAATAGGAAGAACAATGTTAATACTTTAGTTACAACTATATAGAATTTTACACTAAACAAAGTACTTCCATAAAGTTTATATATATATAATGAAATGAATTCCTTACTTTATTTGATCTCGGTGGAATGGACAGATTATTCTTTTTTATTTGGTAGAGGGTATGCCACTTGGAATTGCTCAATATGTACACACACTGAAGGTAGCATTAAAATGACTCCTGTACATATGCAGCAAATTTTCAAGTTGGATTCATGCCAGAACATATTAGGTTGACAATTTCTCCTCCTGTGTATGTATACTGCTGGATTCATAGATATGTTCAGATAGATTGGACAATGGCACTGAGGTTCAAATGATAATACAAGAGGTGATAATAGCAGAACCAGCGAAACCACCTGACAACTTTACAGACCTTGGAAAGGAAAAGAAAAGGTAGACTAAAGGAAAATTGGGGTGTGAGCTCCTTTCCACTCTTTCTCCTCCTCCTCACTTTTTCTTTTTCTTCCTTTCTTTCCTTCCTTTCCCTACCTCCCCTCCCTCTCTTCCTTCCTTCCTTTTTTTCATCTTTTTTGAGGGTTTTCTAAAGAATCTTTGAAAGATAAATTTGGGGAGTCACTTGTTCCTGGTAAACACTTACACATTCACAGGGAGGTAAGAGAGAAAGAAGTGTGGATTGATAACAGGGAAAGAGATGGTAGGTCAAATATGGGCTGGCAAATACAACTTTTACTGGTGAAAAAAGTCGGTGGGCTAAAGTACTCCTGAGGGCTTTTTATAACACTATTTCCTAGTTGGTACCTCTATTTTCTTTTTGCAAATTTCACAAATTTCAATTAGTTACCTAAATAAACTTCCATCAGAAACCAAGACAAGACCATTGATCTCATCTGCCAACAATGAAGCTAACTGAGGAATTAAAATTTCCTTCCTCGAGGCAACAATCAGGTGAGGACCCCAGTCTGCTATACTATCTCATCCAATCTAAACAGGTTGACTAAAGCTATGTGCCGACTATTAATGCCTCAAATTCTTGATTTGACATACCACCTTCAGGGCATCACATTTTGCACACAATCTGAAGTCAAGTAATGCAATAATAGCGTAGTTTGAAATTCAGAATTTCTCTCAAGAAAACATGAAAATTTCAAGATGCAAATCTTTCTCAATTTTTCACATTATAGAAAGAAGTTGTAGAAATGAAACCAGTTCTTTAATGTTTTTCTTCCTATTCAATCTATTCACCAATATGAGAGTCTGCGAAAGAACTGAGTAATATATTTCAAACCTACTAGGCATAAACTCTCTCACCACTGAGTTGGCATTCACTAAAATGTACAATAATGTCAAAGTGGGATTTTGCAGTAATATTTTCTTTGCTCTTGCCAAGTTTTAATCTAAAATAGTGAGGGAAATTCAGCACTCATCCAATGTATCTGCATGCTTTTGACTAGTGAACATGTTAATCAAGAAAAGGGCTGTGCTGCCCAATTATTAGATAAGTTATTTGGAAGAGAAAAAATATTTGTCTATGAATTTGTGGATGAAATGTTTCCAAGAAGAAATTATAAATGGACCCTATTTTAGTTCTCTCCTATTACGAGTGACGGGTTTAACATTCTTAGAAACCTTAAGAATATAATGACTACATCTTTAGAAGCCTCCAGGGATTATTGTACATTAACGTAGCAGAGTCAGTAAATTATTTACCTATAAATTAATCTTTCTAAACAGATTTCCAGCCCCCTTCAATTTGAAAGCTAAACTTCTGAGTCTCCACTTCAGCAACTTTACATGTGAAGAGCCTACATCTGTAAAAACATTTCTAATGAAAACACAAAGACAACCCCCAGAGAAGCAAATAAAATGAGATTTAAGCATATAGCAGCCTTTCTACAGTTACATTCCTAACAATAGTGTCTTCTAATTTGATGCCAAATAGAGGTTATATAACAAAATCATTGAGCACTCTAGTTTTTTTGGTTTCGGTGAAAAATTTAGGTGCTTAAACAATTCTGCCTGTATTTCCCCATTTACACTAAGATAGATGAGTTACATCTTTGTCTCCCGAGTCATGGAAGCAGAGGGCCCATCAGATAGGAAGAAGCAGAATGATTGTGCTCCAGCGCAGGTGGCAGAAAAAGTGCATGTTGAAAAGTCTGGGCTCCAAGACCTATGCTACAGTTGCCAAAAAACAAAGAGAGATGCATTTATATTTTCAGGTCATAACATATTAAAAATTATTCAACCAGACTTTATCCAGCACTCCCACACAAATCACTCTATCAGTTAATAAGACCACCAACTAACAATAAGGCTACCACCAACAAAAAGATACTAAGCCTAATTTAGGAGACGTAATCTGTTGTGAAAAATTATCTAATTTGTGTTCACAGTCTGGACTACCTCCTAAATTAAACAACCAGTGTTTTTATGTTTTGATTTTGTTGTCATTATTCTTTTCCTAAGGGATAAGAAGACCTTAATTTTATAAAACATGAAGTTATTACAATTCCAAGTTTCAAGAATCCTCCAGTTTACCTTTAGAAGTCAGGATGAAAAAAGCAGCCGTTAATTTTCACTAATTTCAAATTTTATTAACAAAGGTGCTACAAACATATAATGACATATCTAATCCATTCCTACAATCAAGGAATGAGAAGATAGTGTCTTCAAGAATGGCTTGATAGGTAGCTCATGTGCAGAAAACTTTCAGCATGAAAACACTGGGTAGGAAGACATGAGGCAGAGTTTGAAGCAAATATTTTTTTTTTAATTGTGGTAAAATATAGATGACATAAAATTTTGACCATTTTTAAGTGTACAATTCAGTGGCATTAAACATATTCACAATGCTGTGCAACCATTTCCACTGTCCATAATCCAGAACTCTTTCATCATCGCAAACAGAAACTCCGTTTGTAACTCCCCATTCAACCGTTAACTCCCCACTCCCACTCCCCCTGCCGCTGGTAACCTCTATTCTACTTTCTGTCTTACATGCATTTGAAACAAACTTTTTAAAAGCAAAACAATACAACAAACACAACCTCTCAACTTCAAAAGGTCCCGGGCAGTGAGGCCAGGAGAGCCTACTTCCCCAGCAGCTCAGTCATCAGTAATTTTTTATGTCTATTTTGACTGGCAGACCATACACAATCTTTTCTTCATTTCGAAGGCAGCAAATATTGAGTGCCTTCTTGTGGCAGGCACTATTTTAGTCTTGGAATATAGCAGAAAGTAAAATAGACCTGACCTCTGTCCTCAAAGACCCATGTTCTGGGTAACTATACCTCTCGTTATCCCCAAACTCTATACAACGTGGAAAAGCGTGCAATTTTGATAAGACAACCAATGGCAGGACACACGTGTTGTATCAATAATACATGTCCAGCACCAGAGGACTGCTCAGAGATGTTACAGCAGAATGTTATCTACCTTTCACTATTATTTTTGGTCACTGCTTTAACAGGTAATGGACAATAAAACAGTTGAGCTATATTCTTAACTGGCTGATGGATGTTATATCCTTATGTTGACCTTCTGAATCGCTGTATCATTTAATTCAACATCTGATAAAACGTTGTATACCACAGAAACTCGTTATAGAAAAATAGGTTTTCCAATATTTCCAACTTTTTTCTTTTTTTGAGGAAGATTAGCTCTGAGCTAACATCTGCTGCCAGTCGTCCTCTTTTTGCTGAGGAAAATTGGCCGTGAGCTAATATCCATGTCCATCTTTCTCTACTTTTTATATGTGGGACGCCTACCACAGCGTGGCTTGACAAGCAGTGCTAGGTCCACACCTGAGATCCAAACTGGCTGCTGAAGCGGAACATGCAAACTTAACCGTTGCACTACCGGGCCAGCCCCCTCTAATATTTCCAATTTTAAATATCAAACTTGGGATTCCATTTACATGAAATGTCCAGAATAGGCAAATCCACAGAGACAGAAAGTAGATTAGTGGTTGCCAGGAGCTGAGGGGAGGAGAGAAAAGACAGTGATTGCTGATAAGTATGGGGTTTCTTTAGGGGATGATGAAAATGTTCCAGAATTAGATAATAGTGATGGTTGCACAACCATATGAATATACTAAAACCCACTGAATCGTATACTTTAAAATGGTGAATTTTATGCTATGTGAATTACATCAATCAAACAAAAAATCAAGTTAGGTGTCCAGTCAAGCTGGACACAATGGTAATGAGAGGCCAAATTTTTAGTCCATACATAGCTACCAGAGGGCCCTTCTCCAGACTGCAAAAATCAGGTCAGTCCATTCTGAGGTGGCTGAGGACAAGCAACATGTACTGGGGCAATCTGAGAACTCAGATTCAGGCTGGGCAGTATCCAGACAGAGCAGTAAGTGGATGAGAGAGTCATCTCGTTATACTCTACTGTTCTACTCTGAAGTTGTGCAGTGGCCCCGATATGTCCTTAAATCATACTCAAATTCACACATGTGCTGGAAGCAGCAGGAATCCAGGTCTAGAAAGAAATCACTGGGATACCCCTGAAAAGGAACTCTTCAAGTTTATACAGATATGGTATGATGTATACCTGGCAGACATGACGCACCCCTCCCATGCAGGATGTGCCAGCCTTAGATGTGGAGACCAGACTTTCTCCATGAAAAGGAATCACAAACATTTTAAAGGTAAATTTTATTTCACATTAATATTAAAATATTATATGTAGTAATGAGGAAACATTCACTCACCCACCCACCCACTCACTTGCTCATTCATTCCTCTACTGTGGTCACACTTGACTCCTCGGCACTGACAATAATTTAGTAATCAGTCTAAGTATGTTAAATGCCACTCGCAAATTAAACAGCTGTTGCTGAAGGACTACGAAAAGGTGTTAAAATTTCAGACTCTCCAAATCTTAAGACATATAAAAGTATATGCAATGTAAGCACTTAAAAACCAAAAATACAAAGTGACTTGAAACAGGAAGTGCCAAGCACTTACTTGCCCACTCAATTTAGAAACAAAAGTAACAGACTGCTTAGGAAGTCAAAGATACAAACAATTATGATTTTATTTGTTAAATCCCATAGCCAAAAGATTGCTTTACAGAAGGCGAAATAAACCACACATCCATTTTAGAAAAGTCCTTTTTGTTTCTTTAAATCTAAGGCCCCCTCTAGTGTTTAAAAGCAGTCACACGCAGCACACAATGCAATTGAAGGCACAGTCACCATCGTTTACCCCAGACCTTCTGAAACGAAAAGAATACTTCTGTTTCATTCATGTGGCACGAAAATCAATGCGAGAAAATGTCTAACCATAATTAATATTTCAAATTCCTGCTATGATTCACATATTCATTATTCTCTCATTCAGTAATTTGTTATTTATTGCTTGGTTGTCTTTAGAAGATTAATACTTTGTTAATAAGGAAAGAAAATCATATAATGTGTGAAGGGACTTTAATTTCCCAAACAAAGAAATAGACCTCTTTGGAAAACAACAGAAAATTAATGTTACCAATAGCCTATTCTGCTTTTATGGAAGTTATCAGTAAATAGTACACACTTCCTAAAGTAGATACCTAAATTTATTATATTTGGGAATCAGAAGTTTTAAACTACATATATTTTAAGACTCACCTAATCTGTGAATTTGCTAATAAACCTTTTCAGGGTGCAGTAAAAGGCGATGGAAGGGCAAACGTTGGCTCTGAAGAATACGATGTAAAGGAATTCTTCAAAGTTTATACAGACATGGCACTACATAAATCCAAGGACTTAATCTCATATTAAAATTAGAGGAGTAAAAACCAGCTTTTCCAGCTGAAGACTTTGTGTGTCTGTTTCCATGTTATATTACAGAGAGTTCGAGTTAACAACTAGTATTACCATTACTGGAAAATGAAAAGAAATCTCTATTTTGAGCAAAAGAAAACAATGTAATTTTGAGCAAGAGGCTGACAAAGATGACCTTATTAAGTTATTACTTCATATTCTTAAAAGTTAAGGGTATACTAAAAATTCAAAACTTCAATAGCTCTTGAAAAAAGTTTAATCTTGTATTAACTTTAAATAAATGACTAGTTTGTCATTCAATGTATCATATGGCTTCTCTGCATTGATCCCGCTTTCTGTTTTCAAACTTGCCACTTGCAAGTATTACAAGTTAAAGACAGGTCATCTAAGATAAGATAAATAAAACTGGTTACATTTACAATAGGTCTCAAATTTTAAGATATGTATATTCAAATGAAGAGGGCACAGCATTTTTAAAGTGCAACATATACTCTTTTGGCTCAACATGAAAGGTTCTACAACTGGAAATTACTGTAGTCACTGCTCCTAGAACAAACTGAGGGAAAAGCTGTTTTGAAAGGTAGCCCTGAAATTATGAGAACCACTGAAAAGTCATTTAAAATGAGTATATAAAATGCAATTACAAATAAAACCAGCATGGAAGAGGTAGCATAAAGTAAGTAAAATCAAATAAATACTATACAATAACATACAAAATTCTGCTCATAAAAAATTGAAAACTGCATTTTAAAACATCCATTTTCCCTTCTTTTGAGGGTTTTACAACGAAATTAAAATTTAGACCTGGAGTCTCTGTAAAGATTTTCCAAATGTTATTAATTGCTGGCACTGTTCTTTGCCAAAACCTCTCTGATCTGTCGGTCGAGTTCACTTATTATTCGATCCTCGTGATTATACACACCCGTCCTCATCAAAGTGTCCCTTTCTTCTATTAGTCGAGTCAAATAGTCATCCAAACCTTCTTCCAGCGCATTGCCATGTAGGCTGTCCATTTTTCCACTTGCAATCTCTCTGGAATCCTGGTACTGTTTTTGTTCTTGTTGCCTTAACCTGAGAAATCAAGAACAAAACCACTCTAGCAGGCAACAAATACTGTTTTGGTTTTCCTAACACCACCATTTAAAAACAAAATGATTTAATGGTGAAATATGTTTTAGTAATATTTTCAGGAAGGAACAAAAACCAGTCCTCCACTTGGCTAGTCAGAGTTAGCAAACTTACAAAAGACAGTTTTAAAAATAATATTTGTTTTTCTAATTATAAAATACATGAAAACTAGAAATTTTGGAAATGTGTAAAAAAACAAAAGTATTGTAAACTTATTCAGAGACAATAAATCAGAGTAACACTTTTCTGTATTTCTTTTCAATGGAAAGTATGCATATATATTTTAAGTACCTATTTTTCTAAAAAATTAATGATACCATATGCAATGTACTATTTTTTTCACATTCATATCATGAAAGTTTTCCTACATCATTAAATAAATAGCTTCATAGCCTCCCACTATTTGGCTGTGTCATTATTTGATCGTCCTTTATTGTTGATCTTTAGGCTGTTATTAAATTTTTGTTATTATTGTTGTTTTGAACATAAAAATTCTTTCTAAGTTCATTCAACAAATATTTAGTTGTACCACACAGTGCTGGGCTGTGGGGATACTGCAGTGAAATCAGGGAGAAAAGTCCCTACTATTATGGAGTTTATATGACTAACTAATCACAGAAGGTGAAATTCTATACACGTGAATGCCTGGTTAGAAGGGCACGTACATTTTAAGACTGTATGGATATCTTCAAGTAATGTTGGTGCCGATCTCATCTAGGAGATGAAGAAAGGAGAGCAGGTGCTAGCCTGGGATTTGGGCGTTTGCAATAGAATATCATTAATCTCACTGCCTTGAAAATGGAGAGTATACTTACTAAGTGATAGCAGCGCTAAGACTGAACAAGAAGGATGTTTTAATTTACAGTCATGCGTCACATAATGATGGGGATATGTTCTGAGAAATGTGTCATTAGGTTATTTTGTCGTTGTGCAAACATCATAGAGTGTACTGAAGGGGAACAAAACTTGACACCCCAAAATGCTGTCTCTTTAACATGAGGATTACTTTAGGCTGATTATTTTTAAAAAATAAAAGACTCAGTTTTTCTTGTCATCTCCCCCTTAACTGCCTAAAAGAAATCAGACTAAAACACCTGTCTCAGGAAGCAAGCTACCAACTTAGCATAACATGAACTAGGTGGTAGACGGGGAGGAACCTAGAAAAGCCTTCTTGTTAGGCTCCTTTCTGTGTTCTTCTGTTTCCGTGTGGCCAAATACTTGTTTTTTAAACTTTTGCTCCTTTTCACTACCTGTGAATTGCCTAACTTTCCCTCAGAGTCCCTGATTCTCCCCACCCCAACATCTTCTTTTGTCTTTACCTGAGGATGGTGTTTAAGGTAAAGGCCTGGGCCACTGTGTCAAGTTACTCAATTTTCCTGGGTTTTTCCCATGTATAGACGTTATTGAACTTTTGTTTGTTTTTCTCCTGTTAATCTGTCTCATGTCAATTTAATTCTCAGACCAGCCGGAAGAATCCAGAAGGTAGAGGAAAATTTCTCGCTCCCCTACAGTACTTACACCAACCTAAATGCTATAGCCTACTACACATTCAGGCTGTATGGTACTAATCTTCTGTGACCATCATCATATATGTGGTCCTTCATTATGTGGCACATGCCTGTAATTTAATTTACAATTTAAACTAAGAGAGAACTTTATACTCCTCTATGTAACTGGGTACAAAAATGCTTAAATTTGCAACTACTCCTAAATTTGGTCTTTATAAATAAGATAAGGCAGTTGAGTCTAAGCCCCTGCTTCTAGATGGTCTTTAGAGTAAGGAAGCCAATGAGAATCAAATCCACTTCTGAATTTACATATGGAGTGAGGGAGAGGGAAGAAAAGCCAGTAAGGAGATAGCCCTGCTCTGACAGACAAGGAGGACCCCATAAAGGAGCAGGACTGTTCGTAGGATACAGTTTTGTTTGTACAGACAACCCTCTGAAACTCAAATTGACTCCTAAGATTCCCCACAAAAGAACAGGAAACTAAAGTATACAGTCCAAAAAGGACACCAAATATCTCCATCTGTTCTAACAAAACAAGCCTAAATAGTGAGGGCACTGTGCTTTGAGACCGGAGTGGAAATCAAGTGGTTAATGGGATACTGGTACCAATTTGATCAATTCATGTGGATGGGTAAAGAAAGACTTCCAAACAGTTGTTTCCCCTACCCTAATTCTTATAGCTCTCTTGGAGGAAGAGGTTCTCTAGGTAAATTAATGACACACAACACCAAAGTATGTACCAGAGAGTTCAACCATTTTCCTTATTCTTCTATTTATACATGAAAGACAAACAGAATTTTTACACAACTGATAGATGATTCCTACCAAATCTTTACTAAAATGCAAATCATCAACTATAACCACAAGAGGATTTTAGAATCTTGTAGCTGACGAAGCCTAAAAAGTTATCAAAGGAAACTTTACTTCCCTGACAACCACTATATCTGGACTCCACTAACACACTTCCTGTCACCAGGAACCTACTGCTTTGTAGAACTGCTTTGTTAGAAAGTTCCTTCTTATATTGAACTCAGTATGCATCCTTATACTTTCCAGTAAATTTCTGATTCTGTTCAAGAGGATAACCTACATGCTTCTGTTTAATATGGCAGCCCTCCGGATATTTGAAGATAGCTATCTAATAGTTTGCCTGCAGGTTCTCTTCGAGTTCAATATCCCTCACTCTCCAAACCACTTTTGGTCACATTCCATTGGAAACTCTCTAGGGTAGCTGATTTCCCTTCAAGTGTTTTGCACATTGGTAAGAACACCCCAGAAGTGATTTTACCAGTGCTGAGTACTGACCACTACTTCTATGACGATCCCTAACTGCACTGGCTCTTTGGCAGCCAAGGCACACTGTTATTACTGGCCACTTAAATCCTCCTAGGTTTCCTCACATGAACTATTTTATTATGTCTTGCCCATCACTTCACAGATTTTTCTTATAATTTATACAGAGGACTCAGCTTTGTCTCGAATATATTTAATCTTGTTGGTTTCAGTTCCATCTGATTCCTAATTTATTAAGATATTAATGATAAGATTCAATTTTGTATGATCTACAAATTTGATAGGCAAATGGTTATCTTTATTTAAGCCACCAAAACAGTGCTTAGCAAACAGTAGAGGCTAAATATATATTTGCTACACCGAAACCAAAAAAGTGCTACATATTGACAGCAAAATTTGGGAAGGCAAGGATCATATTATAATTAATTAATTTGTAATATCTTCCAAGTCTACAACATAGACATCAAATAAATATTTGCTGAATAAAAAGAGAATAGCATGAATTGAGCTCTGTAGCATAGAACTATAGACCTTGACCTTTTCTAACTGATATTTATCCATTAATATTCTAAATGCAGTGATTTAATTCAGCTCTGAACCCACCTAATATAGTAACTGAATATTCCCAGCTCATACATGGAGATGTCATGGGATATACTGTCAAATGTATGTGCTATGGACTAAATTGTGTCCCCCCCCAAATTCATATGCTGCAGCCCTAACCCCCATTGTGATGGTATTTGGAGACAGGGCTTTTGGGAGGTGACTGGGTTTCCATGAGATCTTAAGGGTGGGGACCTCATGATGAGATTGGTGCCCTTATTAGAAGGGCTCTCAGAGAGCTTGCTCTCTGCCTGCCACGTGAAGACACAGTGGGAAACAAGCTGTCTACAAGCCAAGAGAGTCCTCACCAGAAACCAACCACACTGGCACACTGATCTAGAATTTCCAGCCTCCATAACTGTGAGAAAATACACTTCTGTTGCTTAAGCCACCCAATCTATGGTATTTAGTTATGGCAGCCCAAGCTAAGACAGTATGCTTTGTTAAAACAAAAGTACTAGTTCCTTGATAAACTAAGTTAAAACGTCTTCCTTCAAACTCCCCGCCAAAAGGACTATACTTTGTTCTTATGCTGCTTCCTCATGATGAATTTTCTAACATGAAATACTGTTGAAATTGTAACTAAGATGAATGTGACACTACAGAGACGTCCAGTGTAGCACAGTAGTTAAAAATATGGGCTCTGGAATCAGATTTGAACTCTGGCTCCATGATTTACTAGCTGTGTGACCTTGAAACAGGTACTTAAATTTTCTTTAATTCTTGGTTTCTTCATTTCTAAAATGGGGATAATATCTTCCTTAAAAAGTTGCTTGAAGATTTAAAAAAAAAATGAGATAGGCATGTGAGGCATTTAAAATAGCTCCTGACATAGTAAGGGCTCAGTAAATTAAAATACAACTAAACTTGAAATTTCTTATATTTTATGTAATTAAATATTCAGTATAACCAATTACCTTGAAATAGTAGCAATAATCCTGAAATAGTCACACAAAAATAAAATTTCAAGTATGCTATCAACGGAAGCAAAAAAGCTACATAGATTTGCTACAGCTGCATTCAAAGCAAAAAATCTGACTGTAATAGCCTTTGGCATAGACTTTCTACTTTATAAGTCAGCTACACTTTATATATGATCTAGTTTATTCTTGAAAGACCTGACATTGTCCTTTTCCCAGACCAATGACCAACTAAAAGGTTGTCCTGTTAGAACTTTTGTTTTTGTATGAAAAAAGAAATGTAATTTTCTGGTTATTATACCTGTTCAATTCATTTCTTATATCCAACAATTCTTGTCGCTCTGTTTTTACTGTATCTTTTTCCTCAGCAGCCAGGTAACGTAGTCTCATCTGTTCCAATTCTTCTTGCTGTTTTTTGAGACGAGCCATTTGACTTTCTTGCTCTCGCTTGAAAGAAAGAAATAAGCCAGATCACTAATATTAGGAATAAATATATTTCATATGACTTTGGCTTGTGATTATAATCCTTTTTGACAGTACCCATGATAAAGCCATGTACTGCCAATTCTATGAGTCACATATTATCCAGAAACGCCCAGGTTCTCTTTAAAACTCTTTCCATTACTTCTCTTCTTGCTATAAGCCATAATCATTTATGGTCCAATCAGTGGCTGCAGTTAGCTGAATATCATAATATAACAGAAGTTGAAGGCAAGAAAGAGTCTACTGTCAACACAATGAGTTGCCACAAGGACCAGCAGAAAGAGCAGCATCTAAGAAATGGTTAACAAAGGTGTATCAAGAAAAACTCAGTAACTGGCTGCACTGGCTACTAATTCTACTCCCAGCTCAGGTAATAATATGCCTTTCCACTCTTTTCTCCAGGCTCATACAAAAATTTATGTACATATAAAATTTCTTTAAAATAAATGTGTAACATTACACAGAATGGATACTCCGTGATTTATTCAACAACACTCTCAATAATGTACACTTTTGGTACTACACACAATGCTGCGATAAAACACCCTACCATCTAACATAGTTAGTTCACAAATCTTTTTACATATTTCTTTAGGGAGAGGTGCTTTTCTTCCTACAGGACAGAATCCAAAAATGGGAGAGCTGGATCAATAGGCTATGTGTTATCTGCTTTTTAAAAAAATAAACCTTTATTGAATAATAACAGAAAACTGCCAAATCATAAGTGTACATTTTGACAAAATTTCACAAAGTGAACCATTCACACAACCACTATCCAGATCAAGAAACAGAAGATTATCAGAACTCAAGAAGTCCCTCTGTGTTTCTTCCCAGTCACTACCCACTCATCCTTTCCCAAAGATAACTACTACACTAATTTCTAACACCACAAATAGGTTGACTGCTTTAAATTTTATATAAATGGAATTGTACAGTATATATTACTTTATGTTGGCTTCTTTCACTCAACATTGTTTTTCAGATTCATTTTTATTGTGTGTACTTGATGCACATTACTATATAACATTCCATAAGATGAGTATACAACTTAGTCATTCCACTGCTGAGGAACATTTGGGTTAGTTTTCAGCTTTGTATTATAAAGCTGATGTGAACATTATTGTACATGCCTTTTGGCACATATTTGTATGCATTTCTCTTGGTTATATTCCTAGGGTTCAAACTGCTGGGTCATAAGATATAAGAGTTTCAGTATTAGTAAATATTGTCAAGCAGTCTTCAAAGTAGTACTAATTTTTACTTTTATGTGCACATTCCGGTGTTCCTGAGGAAGATTGGCCCTGAGCTAACATCTGTGCCCTATCTTCCTCTATTTTATATGTGGGATGCTTGCCTCAGTATGGCTTGATAAGTGGTGCATAGGTCTGCACCCAGAATCTGAACTGGCAAACCCCGGCCTGTGAAAGTGGAGCACACAAACTTAACTGCCACCGGGCCAGCCCCCCATTGTTCTATATTCTTGTCAACATTTGGTAATGCCATTTTTTTTTCATTTAAACTATTCTGATAGATTATGTAGTGATATCTCATTCTGATCTTATTTTGCATTTTTTTCAAAGACTGAAGTTGAACATGTTTTAATATTTTTAATGGCATTTGGATATCTTCTTTTGTAAAGTTCTTGTACGACCGTTTGGCACTTTGTCTTACTTGGCTATCTCTCTTGCCTTATTGATATGTTTGCTCTTTATACATAGTGGATAAGTCCTTTTTCAGTTATTTAAATTGCAAATATCTTCCACTAGTCTTATGTCTTCCCTTTTCACTGCTTTAATGGTGTTTTTGACTTAATTTTAATATAGCCCAAATTTATCTCTCTATACCTTTTTGGCTAGTGCTCTCTACGTTCAGTTTAAGAAGATTTTTGCCTGCCTCAGTCTTGAAGAGTCTCTTTTACGTTACCCTCTTGGAGCATCATTTAGATCAATAATTCGCATGCAGTTGGTTTTTTGGATGGTGTAAGATCAAGTTTCTTCTTCTCCCCATATAGAGCTCCCACTGTCCCAGCAACATTTCCTGGAAAACATCATTTTCCCCCACTGCTTGGTAACATACATCACCTCTGTTCATATATGTATGGGTTCGTTTCTCGATTCCCTACTCTGATCTAGTTCTCTATCCTTGCATTAAACTATACTGTCTTAATTACTGTAACTCTTTGATAATATTTCTTGATATCTGATAGTATAAGTCTTCCACTTTGGCTGTTCTTCAAAATTCTCTTAAGCTAGTCTTGACTCCTGCATTTTCACATAAATCTCCATTTCTAGGGCTAAAAAAAAAAGGCCTGCTGGGATTGGGATTTGATGATGATTATGTTGAATCTACAGATCAATCAAAACCCCTATCTTTACAATATTGGCTCTTTAATCAGTGGACATGGTTTATCTTTAGGTCTTCTTTAATTTTAGGTCTTCTTTAATTTTAATATTTTATACTTCTCTAAATACTAACATCTTTCTTTGAATGTGCTCCTAGGTATTCAATGTTTTTAGATGCTATTGTAAACGGCAGTTTTAAATTTTTCATTTTCTAATTATTTCTAGGATAGAGAACTGAAACTGATATTTATATACTGACTTTGTTTCCAGCAAACCTGGTAAACTCACTTATTAATTCTAGTAGGTCAATGTCATCTGCAAATAATGGCAGTTTCATGTTTTCCTTTGCAGCTGATATACCCTTTCTGTCTCTTGGCCTATTACACTGGTTAGAACCTCTAGGACAATGTTGATAAGAAATGGTGATAGAAGGCATCTTTCTCTCATTCCTGATCTCAGGGAAAAACTTTCATTATTTTAAGAAAGACTTTTTTGTAGGTTTTATGTAAATATCCTTTATTAGATTAAAAAATTTTCCTTACATTCTTAGTTCGCTAAGAATCGTTATTATGAACGAGTATTGACTTTTTCCTGCATTTTTGATATAATCACGATTTTTTTCTCCTTTTTTATTTTTTTAAACTGTTATTTTTTTTTCTTATTTTAAACGCTGGCACTTGAGTTAACAAGAGTTGCTAATTTTCTTCTTTTTTTTTCTTCTTTTTTCTCCCCAAAGCCCCCAAGTCCATAGTTGTATATTCTAGTTGTGAGTGCCTCTGGTTGTGGGATGTGGGACATCACCTCAGCATGGCCTGATGAGGGGTGCCAGGTCCATGCCTGGGATCCGAACTTGCAAAACCCTGGGCTGCTGAAGCAGAGCACTCGAACTTAACCACTCAGCCACAGGGCCGGCCCCTCTCCTTTATTTTTTTAAGGTGGGAAATAGCCAACTTTGCCATTGTTTAATAAACTTATTTGTGATGCTTATAAGCTTAATGTCTATGTTCATGAGATTGATTGGCCAAATTAACTTTGTTCTTATAATGTCCTTGTCAGACTTTAAGATCAAGGTTATGTTGATCTCACTGAAAAAAAAGTGAGAAGTGTTCTTTCTTCCTAGTTTCTGAAACAGTTTCTGTATTATTAGTATTATTTCTTTCTAAATGTTTACTAAAATTCAAATGTGAAGCCATCTAGGTCTGGAGCCTTCTTTGCGTGAAGATTTTTCATTACAGATTCAATTTATCCAATAGCTATACAATTGCTTACCTTTTCTTTTCTTCTTGTGTCAGTTTTGTAGGTTTTGTTTCTCAAATTCACATAAAATTTTTCAAAAAATATTTCTTTAAATGTCCATGGGATCTGGAGACCTTTTTTTTTTTTTTTAACTCCCAGTATTGGGAATTCGTGCCTACTCTTTTTGTCTTTGAACATTCTTTGCCAAGGGGGAGGTTCCTTTCAAAGAACTTTTGCCTTTGTTGATTTTGTTGTACACTTTCCCTCTATTTCATTAGTTGTTACTTATCTTGATTATTTCCTTCCTTCTAACTTCAATTTCTTGTTCTTTTACTAACTGTTTAGAAGGGATATTTAGAGAACAGATTTTACGCTTTTCTTATTTTTAAGTGCACTTGAGGTTATAAATTTGCCCTAAGCACAGCTTTCATTAAATCTCATGTCTTAATACATTATATTTTCATTATTTTTCAGTTAAAAACATTTTCTAATTTCACGTATTCTCTAGTTTAGCCATGGGTCATTAGAGGTATACTACTTAATTTTCAATCTTTGGAGATATTTATCTTTTTATTAATTTCCAGTTTAATCTCGCTGTGGTCAGAGAACATATTCTGAATTACAATCTTCTGAAATTTGTTGAGAATTATATGATCCTGGATATGAGCAATTTGGCTAAATGTTCCATGTACACTAGAAAATAATTCGCATCCTAGACTTGTTTGATGAAGTGTTCTATATATACCAATGGTTGCGTTGTTTACATCTTCTAAACCTTTACTGATTTTCTGTTGCTTGCTCTATCAGTTCTGGAGAATTATGGTAAAATCTACCATTATTATCAATTTGTCTATTTCTCCTTTCAGTTCTATTGATTTTTTGCTGTATATAAATTTGTGGCTGTTACCAGGTATACCCAGATTTAAAGTTCTTATCATCTTTCAGGTGAATTGACCTTTTTATGAGAAAACTCTGTTTATCTAAAGTAGTGCCTCTTACTCTAAAGTCTACATTGCCTGGTATGAGTATTGCTAGACCAGCTTTCTTTTGGTTAGAATTAATGTAGTATATTTTTTTCTGTTTTTAAATTATTATATTGAAGGTGTACCCCTTATCAGTAGCAAACATTTTTTTTTTTTAAATTCTGGTTTAATTTAATACTTGTCTTTAATGGAAGTATTTAGTCCATTTATATTTAAAGCAATTTGTGATATATACGGGTTTAAATCTTTACATATTACTATTTTCTACTTGTTCCATATTTTCTGTTCTGTCTTCTCTCTGCTTGTGTTTTTTTTAGGTCTAATATTTTACATCATTCAATTCTCCCCCTCCCCAATTGTTATTCATTTTCACTCTCCTTTTGGAAATAATAAGTAGAACTTTTATAATTCCACAGATTTTGGAACTACTTTAAACTTTTTAACTCTATTTACCACTTTTTATCTTTTATAATATTTTTGTCACAAATTTTAATTCTATGTATATTTTAACCCAACAAATACTGATTGTTGTTTTTCTACAATCAACATCCATTTATACTTTAATCAGATATTTATTTCCATTGCTCTTTATTTTCCTGCTTTCATTTGGGATCATTTTCCTTCTGCCTGAAGAACATCTTTTAGTATTTCTTTTACTTCAGGTTTGCCATGACAAATTCTCCCAATTTTTGTTAGACTGAGAAGTTTTAAGTCACTTTCATTCATGAAGGACATTTTCACTGAGTAGAGTTAAGGTGGCAATTATTTTCTTTCAGTACTTTAAGGATGTTATTCCATTGTCTTATGAATTCCTTCACTTTGGTTGAAAAGTCACCTGTCAGTCTTATTGTTGCTCCTATGAAAGCAATGTCTCCCTTTACCCCCAATAGCTTTTAAGATTTTCTTTGGTTTTTGGCAATTTTACTATGATGCTTCTAAGTTATAGGCTGAATGCTCTTTGTGTCTCCCCAAAATTCATATGTTGAAAGCTAATCCCCAATGTGATGGCGCTAGGGAATGGGGACTTTCGGAGGTGATTACATCATGAGGGTGGAGCCCTCATGAATGAGATTAGTGACCTTACAAAAGAGGGCTGACAAAGTTCTCTAACCCCTTTCTGCCATGTGAAGACTGCCATTTATGAACTGGGAAGCAGGCTTTCACCAGACACAGAACCTGTCTATGCATTGCACGCTTATCTTGGACTTCCAGGCTCCAGAACTGTGAGAAACAAATTTTTTGTTTATAAGCCACTGAGTCTGTGGTATTTTGTTATCGCAGCCCAAACGGACTAAGACGGGGTCTGTGGTTACACAGAAGGTAAGTCATCTCACATACTCTATCCCAGATGTCGCTTATGTTCTTTGCTGTATTTTCCATCTTTTTTCCCCTCTGTTTCAGTTTGGATATTTTTTATTGACTTAGCTTCAGTTCATACATCCTTGCTTCTGCTATGTCTAATCTGCTGTTAACTCATCTACTGAATTCTTATTTTACTTGCAATACTTTGCAGTTCCAGAATTTATGATTTAAAAGGTTCCACTTCTCCAATACACTTCTCTATCCTATCACCTATTTTCTAGAACACAGTGATAGTAATTTCAAACTTTGTGTCTAGCAACTCGAAAACCTGGATTTACTTCCGTTGAGCAAAATATATAAAAAGGCATTCCACAGTGAAGAAATGCAGGGGGCTAATAAACATATGTAAAGATACTCAAAGTCACTAATCAGGGAAATTAAATTTTAAGCCACAAAGTGACACTATTTCAGACTCACCAAATTGGAAAAAATTAATACATCTGATAACAGCCAAGTGTTGGACATGGTATGAAGAATAACAACTATACACCACTCTTGGGAACTACAGATTTGTATAACCACTTTAGAAAGTAATTTGGCAATATTTAGTGAAGCATAAGAAATGAGTGAATGCTATTACTAAAAATTCCACTTTTAGATGTAAACACTAGAGAAACTCTCACACGTCTCTTACACATACAAAAATTTTCAGTGTTGTCTTATTGTAAGAAAACTTGGAAAAAATATGTCCACTGAAAGAAGCTTGGATAAATAAATTCTGGTATATTCATATGTTTAAGTTTTATAAAGCAATAAAAATGAACTACGGCTACTTGCATCAATATAGCTCAATCTCAAACAATTTTTAAGCACAAAGGGTGTTCACAGAAGAATGATTCAAAAGTGAGCAGTGTTATTTACCAATATTTTAAACATAATAAAATCATAAAGAAAAGTAAAGGAATAATAAATACCAAATTCAGCAGAGTAGTTACCTCTGGAGAGGGTGCAGTTAACAAAAGGCACAAGGGCTTCCAAATCATTGATAATGCTCTGTTTCTTCAACTAGAAGGCAGGGGTTGGGGGTATATAAAAGTATTTTTTTTCTCTTTGGAATGTATGATGTATACATTTAAAAGGTAATTATTAAAAAAAGAAAGAAAGGAAAAGAAATTTGGACAAAAATACATCAAACTGTTATCTCTGGCTGGGGAGGGGATAAGGTTACTGATGATTTTTATTTTCTATGTTATATGGTGCTGCAAAAGTTGCATTTTTTTTTACACTGAGCAAATATAATTGCAAGCAGAAAAAATAATAAAAAGTTGATTAATTTTAAGTAACTTTGCAACACTGTAACTTTATAAAACTTGAAACATTTTAATTCTAAAACATCTAAGAAAAGCCTGTAAATGCCTTGAATTTTTAATCAAGTATACAGCATTAATAACAATCACATATGCATACACAAAAATTAGAGGTTAGTGAAAGAAATCCTCTCTGCTGCCAGGTGCTCTAGGTTAAAGGCTCCTCAATCAAGTGAGTATAATCTTTATTTTGCCTTGGCTGCCTATAAATCCCGAGAGGAGATGTAAACATACATACACCAGACTAAACAGCGGCTAAAAAGTGGCCACTACTTACTCTCCCACTCACACATACCATGTAAGTCTGTGGGAAAAACTTACAACTAAACTAAGGAACTCAAGTAAAGTTTTCTGAAAATAACCCAGAGCTGACAAGTCAGTAGGAGGGCCTGGATGGTTTCAAGACACAGTTTTTAACCAAGACTTGGACCTCCAACTGTTTTCTTAAACAAAGATTTACATCCCATCCTTGGCTAAATTACTTATAAATTAATCAAATTAATTACTCTGAGTGGATAAGCAGGAGGCTGGACAAGATAGTACTGATGTCAGCCAATGAAGTCTGTGTTGTTTTAACTAAATATATCAGCTTAGTTTTAAACAGATCTACTGTGCACAAATATGGTAAGGGACCCAGATCCTACCCAAAATCTTAGTTCTGTTTCCTGTTCTGGGAACAAACATACCTAGTTTTAATACATCTGACATAAAATTGTTAAATTTTCTACAACAACAAATTCATCTCTCTTAACAATGATACATTATTTTTAAAAAGTAGTGGCTTTTATTCTTCCTACATAACTATATTCTACAGCGTCAAGAAATGTTTTTAAGTAAATATGTTACTTAGAACGCAAGGTATTAAGTGACAATCTTGACCCGGGTATTTGTAGAACAATTTGATTCAAGTATTTGTTTCAGTTTAAAAATATTTCTATAGTATATCTTCATGGAGATGGGAAAAAAGTAAACTAAATTATCCCTAAAATGTCTGACAACTAGAGCTTTTTAAAGTCAGTGTTACACATTGTCCCACAGACAGCAAATCCAGAATGTATGGGTATCATTTCCTTGTTTTCTAACATAGGACACATTTTATACTTATTTATATTTTACAGCTGTCGCCTACCCACTTAACAAAGAACAAAAAAGTGTACAACTTGGAAACACAGACTTTTATGGTTGTGAATCAGAAGAAAAGATTTTTTTCTAAGTAATTAGAAGATTACGATTTTCTAATTCACAAATTGACTATACTAGGTCACCTTTGAGTAATGGAAATCTCTGTTTAAACATTCTTTTGGCAATAGGCACCAAGCATTAGATCTTATTTCCAAACTTTACCAGCTGGGTTTTGTCATTAACATTTATTAACAATCTAAGATACAGCTTTCCACGTCTAATCTGTACTACACAAATGTTTTGTATGGCCCTCCAGAGGATTTTGCTGTGACAAATTACTGGCAGAGATTATAGCCCCGTGGCTATTCACCAGAGGCAATGTAAAATTAACATGGTACTAATCCAATTTAAACAAAAAGTTGCACAAACAATCCTCTGAACAAAAGCAGATAGAGGATTCCAATTTCATATTCAAACACAATAAACGTGTTTTTAATAAAAAGTTTTAGAAAAAAATTGAAGTAACTTTCACACATATGAATTGTGCCTATTTGATGAAGTTGTTAATTTTAATCTTCTGAAAATAGTTAGTGGCAGAGTGCAATTCACTATGGTAATCTCAAGGTCTATTACATTTCTCCTTAAAGAGTTGAATCTCAAATGTGGTCTGCAGAACATCACTGATTCCTAGTGACCTTGAAACCTGTTTACAGTGTTGTTTCTAAAGCAGAAAGTTTGTGGAATAAGGAGTAGAACTGCTCTGCAATGAAGATCACTGCACTCAAAGAATGAGACTATTGTCTTTCAAGAAGTACAAGTTTAGAGTTGAGCCAGTAATTTAACACTGTTTTCTCTTCTTCTTAATACACTTATAGTAACTCAAGAGAAAGGAGGCATCTGAACTTTTGTGATACCCTCTCTGTTATTAGGAAAAGCTAAAATTACTTTGCCAATGGCTTGGGGGCAAAAGGGTAGAAAATACACAGGAAGAAAGAGTAAACAGAAAATAGTGGGTTAAATGGAAAGATTCAGAAGATAGCAAAAGTGTATGAGGATGCATGTATTATGATGGAGGGGGCCTTGGTGGGAGCTTTTTACACTGAATCTCCTTTTAAAGGAGACTACCTCAATATTTCAGTGTTAACACTAACAGAGAGCCATGAACTTAGAGGATTCTCTTCAGAACATCATTTGTTTACTTTCTTGTATTTTACAAGGCACTTCAGTGAAAACAATGTCCTCTGTCAATATACACATGTGAACATAATTTACTCAAAGTAAAAAGTTCTTGCAGGGATATTTCTTAATAAGAACACAATTATAATTAAATTATATTTTAATAATTAATAATTACTTATTTCTTCAAAGGAAATACCCTAGTCAACAGCTAACACTTTCCCATCTTTTCCTTACTGATTTTGGTAATGCCTTATAATGAATTACCATTGCACTAGTCTCTTATCCTTCACTCTGCAACTTCTTCAATGGCAGGTACTATCTTCCACTTCTTCCCCATCTACTATCTATTTTAAAATGTGAAATGATTTCAAATCTAACAGTGATATTTGAAACACTGTCTTCGAAATATTACTCCCTTAGCTTTGGGTGACAAAATAACCCCGCTGTCCTCTTGTTTTTCTAGTACTTACTTTCTATTATTTTTGTCGACTTCATTTGCATTGCTCACCACCCTGCTCTATTCCTGTTCAGCAGTCCTCCCAGCTAAACTTTAAGTTCCATGGAAGAGCACTGCTGTATCTAGAGCACCTACCACCGTGCAAGGTGCAGAGCAAGGTCTCAGTCAGCACTTGCTGACACATGAAAGAAGGAAGAAAGGAAATAGCCATAGATGTTTCCTCAGACTCACTGCTCTTCATCACTTTATACCCAAACTTTAGGAAGTTCACCTACTGATACTCTTGCGTATCTGCACATGTAGCCCTTACGTCTGTTTTTTTCCTTCCATCGTTTTCTACAGAACATCTATTAAAACTACCATCCAAAGGACTGTTGTTACTCAAACTATATCCTACCTGACTTCCCTATTGCTGTTACTATATAACAACATCCTCCTGTTCTCTAGACTTAAAAATTTTAAATTATTGTTGGTGCCTATCAGTTCTCTGAACAGCGAGCCAGTCACAGATCCCTCCAATATTTGTTCTGTTCACTGACATCCAAAGCTACCATCTAATTAGGTCTCTGTTGACTGAAACCAAGAACACTATACAACAGCTTTATGGCTCATCTCCTTTTAACAACAGTTACCATTTATTGAGCACATACTGTGTACCAAACACTGTACTAAATGCTTTACAGACAGCTCATTTAATTCTTCGAACCACCTGTGAGGAAAAATTTCACTATACAAATGAGAAGACTAATCAGAAAAATTAAATTACCCAAGTCGCAGAGATAGTTAAGAGGCAGAGCCAGGATACAACCCAGCTCTTTTGACTCCAAGGCCATGTTCTAAACTACTACATATGCTGCCTTTGATAGAATTTGTATCCTGTTATTTTTAACAGCTACTTTTATCACATTATTTCCTCGCTTCTAATTACACAGGGACTCCTCCCTATTGTACTGTATGTAACCTAAATATCTTGGCATCATGACTTTATATTAGCCTCTTCTCTATCAAGTCACTTTAACCCTCATTATCAGAGCTAGTCTATCTAACAGTCAATGATGCTATTTTCCGTGCTAGGATATGTCAAATCATGACTTCCTCTGCCTCAATACTGTCAGAAATCCCTAAAGTCTTCCATGGCTTGCTTTCTTCTCCTTGAAATTCGTTCATTATCTGGCTTCCATGTAATGAAACCATAACATTATAAAGGGGAAAGAGCCTGGGCCTAGACTCTGGTCAAATGGTTTCAATCCTGGTTCTATCAATGAGTACCTGTGTGATCATGAGCAACTTACTTCACTTGTCTAAGTCTCAGTTTCTTTATCTATAAAATGAGAATGATATTACCTGCTATATAGCGATCTTGGTTAGGACTAAATGGAAAGATACGTCATATTTAATCTTTTATTTATTTATTTTTCCCCCCTTTTTCTCCCCAAAGCCCCCCGGTACACAGTTGTATATTCTAGTTGTGGGTCCTTCTAGTTGTGACATGTGGGACGTCACCTCAGCATGGCTTGTCGAGCGGTGCCATGTCCGCGCCCAGGATCCGAAACAGTGAAACCCTGGGCCGCCGAAGCAGAGGGCGCAAACCTAACCACAATGGGGCCGCCCCCGATCTTAATCTTAAAAGAAAAGATATGAAGCACAACACCTGGTATATAGTAAGCCTTTGATTCATGCTAACTGCTCTATCACTATCATTATAATAATCTTCCTTTCTTTCTAGTAGCTGTTTCCATTATCAGTTTTCCGTTCTCCTTAAACACAAAAATTCTAAATTCTATCTGTCACAGCTTCAATTATCACCTCTGAAAAGGATTCCTTCATCTGTTTCTAAGCCCAATCATTCTCCCAACACCAGATCCATATTTCTAACCGCTTGCTGAATTTCTTTCTGTAAAATTAAAATACCCCAATTTGCAAGTCTTATGCCCTTCCTGCACACCAATGAGCTTCTCGTCTTAATAACCAAATTTCTGATACTGGAAAACTCGCTTTCCAGACACTAAGACTTAAGCTCTTGGCATCATCTTTGACTTTCTACTCTGTCTTCCAATCAGGTAAATTGTGCTAGAATCTACCAAATATAGAATCTACCAAAACTACGTCTTTTAAAAGAATCTTCTTGTCATGTGTTCACGGCTACCACTTAAGTTCCGGTCCTTATCACTTGAAATTACCTCTAAAATGAGCCCTCCTCTGTTCTTCAACTAAAGTCAACACTTTCTGACTTCATGCCTCTTTGCTATAATCATTCTATATTCATTATATTTACAACATCCTCTGTGCCCTACTTTCCTAAATCACAACCAATTCCTCAGAGGTCCATCTCAAATACCTCCTCTTCTATGACACCTTTCTGAAGTCCTATTACATAAATGTCCTTTCCCCTCCTGAGTACTCTGTATGGTTCTCTTCAGCACTCTTACTATTAGGAAGTAAATGTTATGTTTATAGTTTTTCTTCCCTATTACTAAATCGCAAGCTCTCTGAGGGAAAGACCTATGTTTTATTTATATCTATAAATCTCTTGAATACAGGAGGTCCCGAGCACTATATATGATTATTCACTCATCTATACTTAGTCCTGTGAGCATATATAAAATATTTACTTTGTGTAATATTATTTTATACTTATTTTTATCATCTCAACTCATCTACAAGCTATGTTAGCACTGTTTGCCTCATCTATTCTCATGCAGTCTAGTACCAACTCCTCTATGAAGGTGGTACGCATTTAGTACAATACCACGAAGATATTTAATAACATTTGATGGTTATGGAGACATATTAAGAAAAACACAAATCTGAAAGACCCTATGTATCAAATTTCATTCAGAATAAAACTGACACATTAAAGAAAGCAAAACTTAGAATAAAGTAACCATTACTGATCCTTAAAACTTTTAGGTCAAGTATATTAGAGTCAAAATAAAAATCTTGCTCATATTTTATTTGATCTTAAGATAGATTTCTCATGAAGCTAACATCATTTGTTTAGTATCACAAAGAAAAAAAAAGTAACATAAGAAGAAGCTGGAAAATGACTATCACTTTTAAACACCTAGAAAGTTATGCAAAAATTTCCTGTGATTTCTTTTCTTAACTGAATAAATTACTGGGTCTTCCTGGGAATAACATTTCAAATGTGTTCTTACATTCGAGGGCATGTTAAATTTTTTAAGTTATCCTTAAAGTTCTCCCCCAAAAGTCACTCCCAATGGAAAGAAATTAATACTAAAAGGAGGAAAAGAACGGTAGTTTTATAAGGAAAAGTAAAAGAAATTATTCCCAATTTCTTCTGAGGAAGAGAATTGTTGGCAATTAACAAAAAAGGACCTAAAAGTTTTAGTTTTTAATTAAGAAAAAGAAGAATCTTATATATAACATATTAAAAAAAGAGATGCTCTAATCTCAAAAATTGCACTGGAGATTCAAATGCAGACATCTGAACATAACGGTTATTGCCAAATATGCAAACTTGTAAAGAATCAAGGGAAAAAAGACATAAAAAGAATAATCCATCATCAGCTATAAACTACATACCTGTTTAAGTCTGGCAAGTTCCTTCAAAGCTCGTCCCCACTGCTGCTTGTAATGCAGTTTAGACTTAGTTGCAGACTCCAACTTTCTTTCAAGTTCAACCTAACAGTGATTAAAATCATATCAAGTGAAACACTATACCACTGTGTACAATCACTGAAAGATAATATATACAAAGAGTCTGGCTTAAGAAAAGAGTTTATATAGTGTAACATACGACATCATTTAAAACTGTTATATAATTTACTATAAATATTATGGCACATGAACATTTTCTTGTTTAAAATATAGTCGTATTTTTACTGCCTAACAGCCTATGCTAAAAGAAACTGAATTAGTCTTAACCTCCAGACAGTTACTATAAATGTATTTAAAACATGTATATTACATAAAGATCATAGAATGAAAAATACATTCATTTTTTTACAAAAAGCAGTTCTAACTGTTAGCATTCCAATTTAGCTGGCACTCTAAATCTTGGAAACAAAATTATTCCTTTTGGAGGCCTATCATTATGTGGAATTTTGTCTTAAAAAGAAGAGAACTAGTAGAGATACTTTCAAAACTCTATTTTGGCAAAAATCATAGAATGTTGAAAAGAGTGAAATGTTTTATCAGAAAGCAGTTTACTAGGAAAGAGTACAAAGTAAAAAATATTTTAAGAATGTTAAAATAAACCCAAGAATAAGAAAAATAATGCTCCTAATAACACTCATCTAACTTTTATTTTCTATTTTTCCTCAAATATATGAAGAAAAACATGAAAGTGATTCAATTAAAAAAATACGGTTATTTATACTTGCAGCAGGCAATCTGTTTGCATGAACTGAGGCCAACTTGGCTATGTTTTGGAATGTACTCTTTCAACGTTTCAAACTAAGTACCAAACAAATTCATGTAGCCAACAGAAAGTTTTACTATTTAAGTGATAATGTAATAATGTGCCTGAATTATAGTAAAATACTGTTATTCTAAACTGGTCTAATTTTTTTATATCAAGTCTACTTTTTCCCATACACACAACTCCCAATGTTTTGCAGGAAAATAAAAACAAAGACATTATCCAAAAATTCAAACTTCAGAAAACTCATATGAAAATAAATGAAAAGAAAAGCAGATTGCCAAATTCCTTTCACAGAAGACCAGAACATTCTCTGCAGTAATATATGACTTCATGGAGTCAAGGTCTTTTCTGCTTTACAAATCCCTAGTGCTTGGATTTAAATGTGTTGACATTTCACAACTAGACTCATACGTCTTAAATTGAATAATACTCTGAGATTATCAAAGATGATCTCTTCCACTTATACCCCAAGGATTTATACACATTACTTGGTAATTTAACAATAGGACATATGTCAGAGGAATAGGAAAAATCTTTTTCTAGCTGTGAGGTAAAAGAGTAGTATTCAGTTACAAAAGTGATCATGTCCATGGGTCTTGAAGAAAGTCTATTATTCTGGACGAGCCCAAGGATGAGGGTTAGGACAGGGACAAACCTAGAGAGGTTGCTTATACCCAAAGAACTCACTCCATCAGAAAAAGCTATCTGGCAGTTACATCAGTTTTGCCATGATTATCAAAATAATTCACAACTGTACAGTTATTCACACTAATTTAAAACATACATATAGGCAATACATATAGTTTCTTTATTCTTAATAAATAAAAAACTGTAGCTATCAAATCTGAGAGACAAACCTCATTTTTCTAATTGATTCCTATTACCAAATCAATGAGTCCTAATTTTCTTATTTTTTTAAGGATATAGATGTTTCTATATCACTTCCTATAGTGAGTCTAAAGAAATATATGAACCCAATTCCCAGAAAAATGCACACAACCAAAGTTTTGATGTAATTTCAGGGCACTCAAAGACTCTGAGTTATGAGCACTTATTGTAAACAGATTTGAGACATGGGGAAGCCTTGGCACTTATATCATAAGCCAATTTATAGATGAAACAAAAACTCGGCTCAGGACATAGAGTCGATTTAGAGGCTAGTGAAGACTGAAAGCACAGACTAGCGTTCACTGGTTCTCAATTTCCCTGTTTCTCCCCTCGATACACCTACAACTCTAATTCTCTACTAGAGGTTTGGCATTGTCTTCATCTCTAATCCCCTATTCCCCAGTGCTAATCTTCGCAAGGAACTATTGATTTCTCTGTTGAAATACTTTCTAGTTTTATTCCTTTACACGTCTACTGCCATTTTCTTAGCTCAGGCTCTCCTCATCTTCTCTTGTCTCCTGGGCCTCAAACCTATTCTATCTACAAATTCTACAAACCACTATTAGATCAATTCACTCTCTACTAAAAAAATCTACAATAGGTACTTCTTGCCTACAGTACTGAGCCTAAACTCCTCTGCCTAGGTGTCAAAGCACTCCAAATAGAACTTCCATCCGACTTACTCAACCTACTTTCTTGGTATTCCTCAACAGGAAACCCTCTACTCCAACCACCAGGATGGTGTACCCAACACCCTCCTCATTGCCCAAACTACTTCCTAAGCCTGTCATGTTTCAATTTCTTCTCTTCTTACTTGAAACTTTAGGCTCAGCTCAAATTTCACCTCTACATGGAGCTGTCTTAAAACTACTATACTCTGAACAATGATTTCTCTTTTCTGAGTTACAAAAAGTTTCTATCATATTTCCTGGTATTTGATTATGCACAGTCATTTCAAGCTCTCTGAGTCATCTCTCCAATTATATTAAGAACTCTTTAAAAGTGAGGTCTCAAAAGGATAATGTACTTTTGCTTTTACTCTCTTTTCTTGCTTCTCATCTTTCCCTGTATCTTAATGTTAACTTATTTCTGGACCATTTCAGTATAAATGGGAGTATCTGTGTTATACTGAAGAGAATGGGTAATTAGAAAAGAAAAAAAAAAGCTCTCAATCAGACAAACCGGAAATTACAGACTAAATCAGATACTTTTTCACTTACATCTTCCTTTTGTGCTTTTATGTCTTTGTTACAACTTAAGAAATAAGCTTCTGCCCTCTTCTGGCTCCAAAAAAATTTACAAAGAATTTTCAGAAGAGCTGAGAAGCCTTGTTTCCTAGGCACTTAAACATGCTGAATGAATTCATTCGGTCAGACACAGAGGTACTTCAGTTGTGTGGTTTTTTTCTCTCTCTCTCGACAAGCTCCTGGTACTATTTATACTTTTTAAATATGTTTAGTGATTTTTATCCTTTGGTAGAAGTGTAGTTAAAAGAAGGAATTTTAAAAGTCACTTTATTTCTATGGTGGATATTATCTAGTCTCTATTCAGAAAAAGATGAATAAGATAATGCTTCTGTTCCAATTTTGAGATATTTTTTCTCTGAATTCCCTCAAGGTAAAAGGGAAATACTCTTTGACTCCTACTGAAGGGAGCTGTGAGAATCAATGAGTTAGACACTGTCTGAGTGCTTCAACTATCTCTGGTAGGTACCACAGAATTCATATTTATAAACACAGAAATACTTTAATACCTGGTTTTGTAAAAAAAAAAAAAAAAAGCGGTGGGAAATGTCCAACTAGATTAAAGTTTGCTGGCAGAGAAATGCGGAGAAGGCCAAAAATGGCGAAATGAAGAGATTGTCCACATATGTACGAAGCAGAATCAACACGATTTTGCAAATAAATAGATGTGGTGGTAAGAAGAGGAACCAAAGATATCAAGGCAACTGACAGGCAACAGAAACATTTAAAGAGTTCAGAAACACTAGAAGAAACCAGTTAATTAATATCCTCCTCAACTCAAAAGACTTTTTTACCACACTCTTATTCTTGCCTCCAAATGTTTTATATATTCACCCGTTTTGCCTCTTAAACAGTGTTCCTTCTTTCAAAGACTAACTCTTCTAGGCTTCAATCATCCCCTCCTCTCTTAAAGCTCTAGTTTCTCCTTGGTATTTTTTTTCTTTTAAAGATTGGCACCTGAGCTAACATCTGTGGCCAATCTTTTTGTTTTTTCCCTTCATCTCCCCCTCAAAGTCTCCCAGTACATAGTTGTATATTCTAGCTGTAGGTCCCTATGGTTGTGCTATGTAGGACACCGCCTCAGCATGGCTTGATGAGCAGTGCCATATCCGAACCTAGGATCCAAACCGGTGAAACCCTGGGCCACCGAAGCGGAGCACGCGAACTTAACCACTTGGCCCCGGGGCCGGCCCCCTAGTTTCTCATTCTTGAAACTCCTCCTTTTCCCTTGGGCACCACACTAGACTGTTTCTATTACTTCTCTAAAACTTTTTAGCCTCCTTCCTTGACTCTTGCTTTTTGTCCCTGAAGGTGAACTTTCCCATTAAGTTGTTATTTTCAGTTGTCCTTCCTAAATACTCCTTAAGCAATTTCATCTACTTCTAAGGCTGTTACTTTATTCAAATGACTCCTAAATTTGTAAGTATAGCCCTTTTCTCTCTTCCTACTACGTTTTCTCATTTTTTACCACATAGTGAACTTCTCCACTTAGATTATTCTGCTAGCATCTCAAAAGTAATAGATCTAATAATCTTATAAACTTGAGAGTAATCTGACTTTTCTTACTGGATGAAATACGAATTCTGTAACTTAGCATGTAAGGTCTTCCCTCATATGGCCAAAAATTACCTTTATTTCCAGCATTCTCTTATCAGGCCCATTTTTATTTTGAAACTACTACACTGATTAAACTCTAGGTTCTAGTCAAGATGTTATCCAAATATACAATAGACTTTTTAACCTCTGTACTTCTGTCCAATACTTCTTCTTGGAATAACCTCAGTCACATATTTACCTAGTTAAAATTTCATCTATCCTTTAGGTTTCATATCCAATCTCACTTCTTCATTATACTTAATGTGTTGATTTCAGTAAAAGTGACTTTCCTTTCCTTTTGCATTCACAGTGTTTAGTAAGAGAAAGTTAGATTAGACCTGCTATCATTTGCCTTTCACTATAATTATTTAAGTTCCTTGTCTCCTTTTGTAACTTGTTATTTACTTGACTCTATCCTGAACATTTTTGAATCATTCATAATAGCATTTAGCACAGTGTTATAAACAGTACATATCTTTGCTGGATAATGAAAAACCAACTGTATCAATCAGCATCATGACAGGAGAACAGAAATCACTCTAGGTCTTTCCAACAGAGGTATTTTAATACAAGCAACTGGTTATATAAATAATGGAAGAGCAGAAATGCCAAAGAAGATATGGTGAGGCAACCCAGTGATTAGCAGCAGCAGGAATCCCTACCTCTCCTGGGTAGGAGGGATTACAAAAGGAAATACCAGGAAGTAGCAGTTCCTGCTACCAGGAACCCAGAAACTGGGGTTATCCAGTAAGCTAGAACCACAGTGAGGATTGCCCAAAGGAAGCTAGAGACAGGGGCTGTCTGGTGGGAGACAGAAACATAAAAAGATGGTATTTTGTACTACCAGAGAACATAAGGGAAGCAGAGAGAGAAAGAGACAGAGAGAGAGAGAGAAGAAAGAACTACCCTGGCATCTTCCCAACTCTCACCCACCTCACTTCTGTTAGTGCCCCCTAGTGGCTGAATCTACAGAAGAGAAAGGGCAAGGAAGCCTTCATACAAAGCTAAGTGGGAAAAGACAGGCAAGGGCTGACACAACAATTAAATCCTTAAACTTCTCAAGGTTATTTTCCTGTTTATTATCTATGTTATTTTGCAGTGTATGCTATATCTTTTTAATAATGCCTAAACATTAACAAACTACAAAATGCAAGAGCACATATTGTCAAACTTTGTCTGTTGGACATTACACATTTTTTAATGCCTAGAACCTGAACATTCTGTTTGTGGGAACTGCCAACATAAACGAGAAGCAGGACCTGGCTTCCAATCATAATTAAAATAGGATGGAGATCTCTTCTTCCAAGCTAAGAGTAGGGTACAGGCCTATGATTAAAATGCTCCTATCTGGGATGCTGAATCTAAAGAGTAAGTAAAATGCAAAGAGAATATGCACAATAGCTATTGCAAAACTGAGAGTTCAACAGTATGACACTAGAATCAGGGGACACTGAATCCACTGGCATGGCAGTGATGGCACCAACAGTAGCACACTGACTGTTTTGTGACAGGATAGGCCATGTCTTGCTTCCCCGGTTCCTGCCCATATTTTGAAACTGGTTCTTCAGCCTTCCTGACAGTTTTGTGAGCCCCTTTATTCCCAGTTAATCAGTTCTGTTGTTTGCAAACAAGGACCCTAATTAGTATAAGCTATTACTGATAAAAGCCAAGAAATTCAAGTACTGACAATGTCATGTGCCTTGAATTCTCTGATGTGTTCTTACTTGGTATCAGAATAGTACAGTGAAATATTATTATATTGTATATGCAAGTATCATTTATTGATTTTATAAATTGATCATTAAGACTAGCTAAGTTCATGGGGCTGGCCCCGTGGCCAAGTAGTTAAGTGCGCGTGCTTCGCTGTGGAGGTCCAAGGTTTCGCTGGTTTGGATCTTGGCCGCGGACATGGCACCGCTCGTCGGGCCACAGTGAGGCGGCATCCCACATGCCACAACTAGAGGCACTCACAACTAGAATATACAACTATGTACTGGGAAGATTTGGGGGAGATAAAGCAGAAAAAAAAAACACTCATGGTAAATCCTTAAAAAAAAGACTAGTTAACCAATCAAAAGACACAGAGTGGCAGGATGGATCAAAGAACAAGATCCAACAATATGCTGCCTCCAGGAAACACACCTCAGCCCCAAAGACAAACACAGACTCAGAGTGAAGGGATGGAGAACAATACTCCAAGCTAATAATGAACAAAAGAAAGCAGGTGTCACTATACTAATATCAGACAAGGTAGATTTCAAAGCAAAACAGATAAAGAAAGATAAAGAGGGACAGTATATAATGATAAAAGGGACTCTCCACCAAAAAGACATAATACTTATAAATATATACGCACCCAACACAGGAGCACCAAAATTTGTAAAGCAACTCTTAATAGAACTAAAAGAAGACATCAACAACAATACAATAATAGTAGGGGACCTCAACACACCATTAACACCAATGGACAGAACATCCAGACAGAAAATCAACAAGGAAATAATAGAATTAAACGAAAAATTAGACCAGACTTAATAGATATATATAGAACACTTCATCCAAAAACAGCAGGTTACACATTCTTCTCAAGTGCACATGGAACATTCTCAAGGATTGACCATATTTTGGGAACCAAAGCAAACATCAATAAATACAAGAGAGTTGAAATAATATCAAGCATCTTTTCTGATCATAATGCTATTAAACTAGAAATCAACTACAAGAAAAAGGCAGAGAAAGGTGCAAAAATGTGGAGACTAAACAACACACTTCTCAACAAACAATGGATCATTGAAGAAATTAAAGAAGAAATCAAATTTTATCTGGAGACTAATGAAAATGAGAACACGACATACCAAATCATTTGGGATGCAGCAAAAGCAGTCCTAAGAGGGAAATTCATCGCAATACAGGCTTACCTCACTAAACAAGAAAAAGCTCACATAAGCAACCTCAAACGACACCTAACAGAACTAGAAAAAGAAGAACAAACAAAGCCCAGAGTCAGTAGAAGGAGGGAAATAATAAAAATAAGAGCAGAAATAAACGATATTGAAACAAAAAAGACAATAGAAACGATCAATGAAACAAAGAGTTGGTTCTTCGAAAGAATTAACAAAATTGACAAACCCCTAGCCAGACTCACCAAGAAAAGAAGAGAGAAATCGCAAATTAATAAAATTAGGAATGACAGAGGAGAAATCACAACAGATACCAATGAAATACAAGAGATCATAAGAGAATACTATGAAAAACTATATGCCAACAAATTGAACAACCTGGAAGAAATGGACAAATTCCTAGACTCCTACAATCTCCCCAAACTGAATCAGGAAGAAATGGAGAATCTGAATAGGCCAATCACAAGTAAGGAAATAGAAACGGTAACCAAAAACCTCCCCAAAAATAAGAGTCCAGGACCAGACGGCTTCTCTGGAGAATTCTACCAAACATTCAAAGAAGACTTAATACCTATTGTCCTCAAACTGTTCCAGAAAATTGACAAAGATGGAGAACTCCCTAACACATTCTATGAAGCCAACATCACTCTGATCCCCAAACCTGACAAGGACAACACAAAGAAGGAGAACTACAGGCCGATATCACTGATGAACATAGATGCAAAAATCCTCAACAAAATTTTGGCAAACCGAATACAGCAATACATCAAAAAGATTATACACCATGATCAAGTGGGATTTATACCAGGGACACAGGGATGGTTCAACATCCGCAAGTCAATCAACGTGATACACTACATCAACAAAATGAAAAACAAAAACCACATGATCATCTCAATAGATGCAGAGAAAGCATTTGACAAGATCCAACACCCATTTATGATAAAAACCCTCAGTAAAATGGGTATAGAAGGAAAGTACCTCAACATAATAAAGGCCATATATGATAGACCCACAGCCAACATCATACTCAATGGGGAAAAACTGAAAGCCATCCCTCTGAGGACAGGAACAAGACAAGGGTGCCCACTTTCGCCACTCCTATTCAACATAGTACTGGAGGTGCTGGCCAGAGCAATTCGGCAGGAAAAAGAAATAAAAGGAATCCAAATAGGTAACGAAGAAGTAAAACTCTCGCTGTTTGCAGACGACATGATCCTATATATAGAAAACCCCAAAGAATCCATAGAAAAACTATTAGAAATAATCAACAACTACAGCAAAGTAGCAGGGTATAAAATTAACGTGCATAAATCAGTAGCATTTCTATACACTAACAATGAACTAACAGAAAAAGAACTCAAGAACTCAATCCCATTCACAATCGCAACAAAAAGAATAAAATACCCTGGGATAAACTTAACCAAGGAAGTGAAGGATCTATACAATGAAAACTACAAGACTTTCTTGAAAGAAATTGATGATGACATAAAGAGATGGAAAGACATTCCTTGCACATGGATTGGAAGAATAAACATAGTTAAAATGTCCATACTACCTAAAGCAATATACAGATTCAATGCTATCCCAATCAGAATCCCAAGAACATTCTTCACAGAAATTGAACAAACAATCCTAAAATTCATATGGGGCAACAAAAGACCGTGAATTGCTAAAGCAATCCTGAGCAAAAACAAAGCCGGCGGAATCACAATCCCCGATTTCAAAACATACTACAAAGCTACAGTGATCAAAACAGCATGGTACTGGTACAAAAAACAGGTCCACAGATCAATGGAACAGAATTGAAAGCCCAGAGATAAAACCACACATCTATGGACAGCTAATCTTCGACAAAGGAGCAGAGGGCCTACAATGGAGAAAAGAAAGTCTCTTCAACAAATGGTGCTGGGAAAACTGGACAGCCACATGCAAAAGATTGAAAATTGACCATTCTTTTTCACCACACACCAAAATAAACTCAAAATGGATCAAAGACCTAAAGATTAGGCCTGAGACAATAAGTCTTTTGGAAGAGAATATAGGCAGTACACTCTTTGACATCAGTTTCAAAAGAATCTTTTCGGACACTGTAACTCCTCAGTTGAGGGAAACAATAGAAAGAATAAACAAATGGGACCTCATCAGACTAAAGAGCTTCTTCAAGGCAAGGGAAAACAGGATTGAAACAAAAAAACAGCTCACTAATTGGGAAAAAATATTTACAAGCCACTTATCTGACACAGGGTTAATCTCCATAATATACAAAGAACTCACACTGATTAGCAACAAAAAAACAAACAACCCAATCAAAAAATGGGCAGAGGACATGAACAGACATTTCTCAAAAGAAGATATGAATATGGCCAATAGACACATGAAAAGATGTTCATCATCACTAATTATCAGGGAAATGCAAATCAAAACTACACTAAGATATCACCTTACACCCATTAGATTGGCAAAAACATCCAAAACCAAGAGTGACAAATGTTGGAGAGGATGTGGAGAAAAAGGAACCCTCATACACTGTTGGTGGGAATGCAAACTGGTACAGCCACTACGGAAAACAGTATGGAGATTTCTCAAAAAGTTAAAAATAGAAATACCCTATGACCCAGCCATCCCATTACTGGGTATCTATCCTAAGAACCTGATATCAGAAATCTCAAGAGTCCGTTGCACCCCTATGTTCATCACAGCATTATTTACAATAGCCAAGATGTGGAACCAGCCTACATGCCCAGAAACTGATGATTGGATAAAGAAGATGTGGTATATATACACAATGGAATACTACTCAGCCATAAAAAAAGACAAAATTGGCCCATTCACAACAACGTGGATGGACCTCGAGGGTATTATGTTAAGTGAAATAAGCCAGTCAGAGAAAGACGAACTCTATATGACTCCACTCATAGGTGGAAGTTAGTATATTGATAAGGAGATCTGATCGGTGGTTACCAGGGAAAAGGGGGGGTGGGGGGAGGGCACAGAGGGGGAAGTGGTGTACCCACAACATGACTAACAAAAATGTACAACTGAAATCTCACAAGGTTGTAATCTATCATAACATTAATTAAAAAAAAAAAAAAAATTGACATTGTCTTCTGACCTGCGGCAAGAGAAATGATGGAACAATCACTGTCAATGTCAGTTCCAGGTCATTAAATTGGTGCTGGTTTTGGCAAGAGCCTCTTTCTCTTAGCTGGCATACCATGAGCAGGCATTCCAAAGCGGTCTGAGGCTGGTTTGAAATTTTAAGGATTCTCTTAAGCAGTTACCTAATCAGCTGAAATACTTCAGCCTTAAATTCCAGGAGGCATGGGGCAACAAGAATTTAAAGCAGAAAAAGAAAGCACATTATTTGTGGACATTACCCAAATTTGTGCTCAAATAAAAAAAACTTTAAAATTTGCTTCTTCTTATGTTTCATTTGAGTCACTATGTTAAAGAAAAATAACATTAATTGTTCATTTCTTCCTTTGCTAATCATTCTTATCTGGTGTTTTTTTCAACAAATAAAAATGAGAAAAATCACAAAAAAAAAAAAAAAAAAGACTAGTTAAGTTGCCACAAATTGACATGGGTCAACTGACACGGGTCTTACCTTTTCCAAGGTGAGAAGATTTATTTCAGATTGTAGACGGATTTCTGGTTTGTTGCTTTGCTGATCCTTGAACTGCTGGAACTCTTTTTCTAAAATTTTATACTTATTTTCAGCATCATTAAGCTGTGTTAAAAAAAAATTATAGCCATTTTAAAACAATAGTATGCAAAATTTAATATTACAGAATTCAAGAGTCAATTTTTTCTTATTCTAAAGCATGCTCATAGCAGAAAAATTAGAAAATACATAAAGTAAATGAGGAAATCCTAAAAGTTTAGCAAATGAACTGATAATACACAAAAAATTTTAATTTAAGAGTATGAAATTTCTTATAAAATCAGTATCATGAGAACATTTCTGTTAAATTTTAGATGGTAAATGAAAAAGTCACCTCGCAATATAATACTTTATACTTTTCTTAAGATGTCATATACAAGAAAGGATAGAGCATTATAGATATATCAGATTATTAGCAATAAAAACTTTTCATTTTAATGCAGTATTTATTCTTATAATTTGATACTGTATGAGTTTCATAATTCAAATACTATTACAACTTAAGACAATTTAAAGATGATTTGGCCCAATCTCTTCATATTTATAGGTAAGAAAATTGAGGGTCAAAGAGGTAAATAACTGAGGCACTGCCAAATAGCTAGTGAGTTAGTCAGCAGCAGAGGCACGAAGAGAATTCAGATCTTTTCATCCCCTAGAATAACGCTCTAATGAAAGCAGGCAACACTTGCTCAAATTAAAAACAAAAAAATAGAGACAGACTGCTATGACTACACACTCTATAATTTCCATTAAAATAGTTTCAAAGTACCAAAAAAAAGGGGAAAATATAAAGATGTTCTTTTCAAATCTGGAATTTTTTTTTATCAAATGCAAACAAGTACTGTTAAAGATGCTCTCCAAAAACATACCAATATGACTATGCATCACTTAGATAAACCAATTACCTCTTTACTAAGACATAAGACTTAACTAAATTTGAAATACTGAGAAAATTTGTGGCAAAAATGGAACTTAAATTATCAATAATAATAAATTCTTGTTTTATGCCAATAAATACAAATAATTCTAATCAGGATTTATCTAACATCTTTAGGCAATGAGGTATTCCATATCTCAAGCATAAAAACATTCTATACAACTAAACTACCTCTTTGAACATCCAAACTTTTATTTTTAAAGTTGAGTAGAAACCTGTCTAAACAATCTCTCTCTCTTTTCCGTTTTAAACAAAAGCTGATAAACTTAACATTTGGTATTTTTTCCACCATTCAGGGAAATTATTATGAACAAGTATTATAGTTACAATCAGGCTGTAAAGTTATTAGGCATACTGGGCTCTTTCTCTTTTGCTAAGTGGCCATCAGCTATGCTTATTTTTTGAGTTCTGGTAACTGCTTTAACATATTTGAATATAGATACTTTCTCTTTATCAGTTTTCCCTGATGGTATGTCTATCTGTCCCTTCTACCTGTCTACTTAGACACGTGTGTACAGTACCTGTAGCCTGGTTCAGAGGAAGGACCTTAAAAGTTTTCTTACACAGAAAATGTGAAATGTTTATAGTCACAGGCTTAGCAATTTGGGTATCCCAGAAACTTCCACTGTCCCCACACCACCACAGTTTTTGTTCCAGGTCTTAGATTATGTTTTAGCAATGCCCTGGGTAATTTTTCCAAAATACCAGTTCTTCCTACAAAGGTTCTTCCCACAAAGACGTAAGCTGAGGCTGGGGACAGAGAGAGGGGATTTTTCTAAGAGCTGCCCTGGTGATGTTGGAAGTCTTTGTTCTAGACGGCTGAATCTTTCTAAGTGGAAGAAGAAAAGCCATTACTGGTGATTCCCATCACAACTGCCACTTCTACAACTTTATTTTCCATATTTTAAATGAGACCTCTATAATAACAATCAAATTCATACTGCCAACCACCTAAATAATGTGCCTTAACTGACCCTGAACTGCTGTGGAAACTATTCTTCATGCTAGAATTTACTGAAGACTTTGGAGGCATTCACCATACATATCTAACCTACACTGAAATTTTTCAAGAAAGATAGGCTTAATTTTTAATAGCTTGATCCTTCTTTTTTTCAACAAATATTTATTAAAACCCTATTATATGTTGAAGACTGGCTAGGGTCCAGGCACACAGATATAAATGAAAACAGTTTTATGGAGCTAACAATCTGACACTGATCAAATTATCACTCAAAGAAATAAAAACAAACTGCTATGACATATCATAAAGAAAAAGAATAGGAGAATACTATCCCATGAAAACATATAAAAAAAAACTTGACCTAGACTTGGGGAGGAGTCAGGGAATATTTCTTGGGGTAAGTGATGCTTCAGCCGAAAACTCAAGGATAAGTATAGTTCACTAGGCCCAGAAAAAGTAGCACACACAAAGATCCTATGGGTGAAGCAAGCACGGTATGCTTGCAGATCTGAAGGAAAACCAGCATGGGTGGAGAGTATACAGCAGAGGTGAAAGACTGGGAGATGAGGTGTGAGAGGTAGGCTGGGTCCAAACTATGCAGAGGCTTGTAGGGCAAGGTAATGATTCGATCTTTAGCCTATGAGCACTAAGGCGACATTGAAAGGTTTTAGAGGAGGGAGTCATGATTCCCAAATTTCAAAAACATCACTCTGGCTGCAGCAGGACAAACAGATTAGAGGGGTCCATTACTGAAATAAAAAACACTTACAGGAAGGTCAGGTATGAATAGGAGGATCATGTTGGGTTGTAAATGCCTTTAAGACATCCAAGTAGAGGCGTCAAAAAGGTAATTAGATACAGGGGTCTAGAGTGCAAAGGAAAGGTCTGGGATATAAATGTGAAGTCATGGGCATGAATGAGACTGTTTAGTACAGAGTAAGTCTGGAGCTTGGAGGAAGTCTAACATTTAATGGCTAAAGGAAAATAAGCCTGCAAAAGAGCCTCAGGGACGGCCAGAAAAGCAGAGGAAAACAAGGAGAGTGGTGTTACAGAAGTTGAGAGAAGAGAATATAGAAAAACAAGTACAATAAGTTTGAGTAAGATGAGAAATGAAAAACACCCAGTGAACTCGGTGACTTAGCCATTGGCAGCTTCTCCAACAACTGGGGCAAGCGGGAGTAATGGGGACAAAAGCAGAGTGGGAATGGTTGTGAGGTGAGTGTAAGGTGAGGAAATGGAGGGAAGCATAGACAATTCTCTCATGAAATTTGGTTCTTAAAGGAATTTAGTCCAGTGATACAAGAAATATATCTATGTTTACTAAAAGATTTATCAGAAAAGGATTTTAAGTTGAGAGTTATCTGAAATACAGTACAATCTCACGTAAATAATTATAAGGGAAGGAAAATTATTCCAATATAGTGTTAGCTTTGATTAGGACAAGATCCAACTTAAAGTATATTTGAATCTCAGTGCAATAAATATGATTAATAGTCCAAATTACTGAGAATTTTTAGAACTTTTTAGTGAACTATCACTATTATTTCCAGAAGTGTAAAGAGATGACAGGTATTTTTTCTAACCTGCTGGTGAAGTCGGTGTTTTTCCTCTTCTAGCTGCTTGATCTTTAACCTTTCTAGGTCTACTTGGTGAACACAATCTTCTTTGGCCCTGCGAATAGAGTCCTGAAGTTCTTGCAGGTTCCGCTCACGTTCTGATTTTAGCTCCTTTCTTTCTCTTTGAAGCTTAAAACAAGTGCATTTTTAAGAGGTTGGCCTATTACTATTTGTATTATACTGTTCAGTATTCTATTATTCTCATACACAGTCAAATGTTCAGAATATTTACAAGTTTCCATATCTCTTTCAGTTACTAAACATTTAAGTACACTGAATTATAAATTTTAATCCATCATCATTTAATTCCAAATACAAAGAATATACAAAAATCCATATACAACTTCTATAAATTCATTTGAAAAGGCCCTAATCACTTAAAATTCCGGTTTGAATAAAACCAATTTTATTACATAAGCAAATTTTAGAAACTTCTTATGTTCTGCCTAATCACATAGAAGATGACAGAGTCTTACTATTAGGAACAAATATCCATTATATTTAAGTTTAAACATCTAAATCAATTTAGAAATGCCAGAAAATGCATAAAGAAAAGGGTAGGGTGATACGCTGAGAAAATTTTTTTAGAAACGCATTTGAGTAGGGAAGGGATATATAAATTTAATGTGGCAGAAATTCTGATTATTTTGAAATGGAAGGGACATACAAATTTAATGTGGAAGAAATCCTATTTTGAAATGAACTTTATAGTAATTTTAAAAAGTATTCAGGGTAAAATTTCAAAAGACTTAACAAAAAATGCTAACTAGGCATATTACTAACATAAGTTTTCATCTGTTTTTGGAATCTAATCTTTAATGGGCAAGAAAAAGGAATATGTCCTTCTTACTGAAAACAAAATCAGGATTCTAGGCCCCTGAGCCTGTGCTACTTTTTCTCTTTTCTCTAAGTAGTGCAACTATCCATTCCTTTCACATAATGGGAAAGTTAAGCAATAATCTCCACTATCACAGAAGTCAGCCAAAGCTGGTTGCATAATAGCCATTTCAAATAACAAACACTATCCTACCTCTTTCTCACATTCTAACATAGAAAATACACTTTTTTCAGCTGAACAGCAGTTTTCTCCATAATGTCTGAAAGAATTTCCATGAAATATATTTAATATAAGAACAAAGGAAAAAGAAATGAATGGTATGAACTTAAGATATGGATTCTGTGAAATGAAGATACATGATAGATGAATACAGTACCTCTGATTCTGCAATGACAAGCTGCTGCTCTCGCTTCTCTAAGTCAATTAGGGTTTTTTGAAGTTTTCCTTCTAGAATAGTATATTCAGCTACCTAAAAAATAACAAAAGAAAAGTTACCTTATCTTTGCCTCAAATTCACAACACACAAATTCAAAAATGCATATATTATAATTTCACTGAAACAGAGGATCTGCAAATAAGAATTACACCCACCAATTCAAAGCAGAAGTTCTTTCTACTGTATTCTCAGGAAGAAAGACTGTCCAGCTTCTGCTTGGCTATCTCTAGTAATATTCAGTCTCCTGAGGAAGCCCATTGTCCCACTGGGTGGTTAGATTACTAGGAAAATCTTGTGTTGAGTCAAAACCTAGCTCCTTAAAATCTGCTTTGCTCAATACTCCAGTACTCCTCTCAATCCCTTTTCGTCACTTATGCTCTTTCCCTGGAACTAATCTTGTTGCTAGATCAGCTAGTCAGTTTCAAGTCAGTCCTCATATTGGCTCAGATCTGACCCTTTATTACAGTTCCAATAACTGAGTCCTTCATTGCTTCCGAAGCCAGAGTCCCTGCTTGGGCCCTTAGCCCAGTACCCCAATTTCTATCAGCAGTCCTGCTCTGATCTGTCTGTAAGGATGTCTCATTCAGGATAAGAGGTCTACCTGCTCAGCCTGTACAGGATGTAGGACTTCCATAGTCTTCTATCTTTCAGTTTAGACTGATCACTCTTACCAGGACTTTCTGAACCAATTTTTCCGTCCTCTTCACCAACTAGCCTCCAGGTCCCAGGCCCCATCCTGACTGTCTCTTCCCTACTGCTGAGAAAGCCCTGGTTTGATGCTCCTTAGTAGCCCACCCTTTAATACTATTGCTACTCCTTGGACAAAGAAAAAAAAATGTATCTTCACATATTTGAGTCTGGTGATAGCCATTATATCTTCTTCTAGTCTTTTTTCTTCTCCAAGATAAATGTAAGTTTCAACTATTATTCACACATTAAGATTTCTATATCTTATCTCAGATTTAATCTAGAGTCTAGATTCTAGACTAACTTCTTCCAAAAATATGGTACCCAGATGTGACTTCATCAGTACAGGGACCAAAGAATATGTACTGCCAAAGACTAGGGCACCACATATCTTTTAAATTAGTCTAAAATTACATTTGCTACTTCAGAATCCTAGTCACACTGTTATGTCAAAGAAAATCTCTAAGGTTTTTATTTTTAAACCTGGGATAACCATACCCATTGCCCAAGTGACTGTTTTAACCTGACAACAGAATTTGACATTTGACCTTGTTAAACTTCACTTTCATGATTTAAGCCCAGCATAGCAACCGATCAAAATTATTTATAAATTGTTAATGCTACCATCTAGTTTTGGTTCATCTAAAGATATGTTAAGCATGCCTTCCTTCCTTTACCAAATCACTAATATAAATGTGTCAAATTCTGAGGGCTACACATAAAAAAGTCTTACAGAAAGAGACAGGCAAACAGGATGGTGAGGGATATTCAAACTGTGTGTTCTTCCTCCTCTGCCAACCCAAACACCTGTGTTCCGAGAGCTCTGTCTAAGGATGTCTTTTCTTGTCATACTATATGAGCTCCTTGGGTGATCTCATCTACCTACTATCACATATACTAAGAACTCCCAAATTTATATTGCAAGGTCAAACCTCCCTCCAGAGTTTCAGACCTATAAACCCAAATACCTGCTGAATATGCCAATATTCCCCACATATCTCGAACTCAAAAATGTATAAAAACCTGAAGTAACAATCCTTCTGGTTTTCACAAATATTTATTGTATACTTAGCTGACCCTGGGCAAAACAAAGTCCTGTGGAACCTATATTCTGAGGGACGATAGACTATAAACAAAGAATTGGGTATTTAATGCAATAACAGGTAAATGCTATGAAGAAAATAAAGCAGAATGAGGGGACAGTTAGTGCCTGGGGGTGGGGGAAGAGGGCACTACTTTGGATACAGTGATCAGAGAAGGCCTCACTCAGATTATTCTGAGCAGAGATCAGAGATCAGAAACTATCTCTGAAAGAAGAGCCTTCTATATATCCTGAGGAGGGAAGTAGCCTAGTACGTTTGAGGAACTACAAGGAGGCCAGTGTGGTTTGGAACAGGCTGTGTAAACAGAAGTCTGACAGAAAATGAGGTCATAGAGGAAGGTAGGGGACAGATCATTTTAAGGCCTTGTAGGTCCAGTAAGAACTTCAAGTTTTATTCTAAATATGATGAGCAGTATGATGGGTTTTGAGCAGAGGAGTACATAATCTGACTTATATTTTAAAAGCCTCACTCTTGGCTGATATGGATATAATAAGCTACAGGGGCCAGGAATGAAGGAAGGGATACCAAGTTAAGAAGTAACAGCAGTAATCTAGGAGAGAGATCATGATTGCTTAAACTGGTGAAGTAGCAATGGAAGTGGTTGAAAGTGGTTAGTTTCCAGGATACATTCTGAATGTGGAGCCCAGAGGATTTACTAATGAACTAGAATGTGGAATGAAACAGTAAAGGACGACTTAGCTTACAGCCTGAACAACCAAGTAAAAGGTATTGCTATTTATTAAGATGGGGAATCAATAGGAGCAAATGTATGTAGGATGGAGACAGTTTCTTTTTATACAAATTACATTTGAGAAGCATATTAGACAGCCAATTGGCAGTGTAGTATAGGCAGGTGAACAGCCAAGTGAAGAGTCCAGGGAAGAGGAAGTAGACAGATATTTTATATATATGTGTGTGTGTGTGTGTGTTTACAATCTATATATCACTTGTATATAAAGGCAAGAGAACAGATGAGATCACCCAAAGAGCAAATGTGAAAAGATATTCAAATTCTGGCCCTTGGGGAAAGCCAATAAAGCCAGTAGAGGTTGGGATAAAGAGAAGAATCTAGTATGAAAACTGGGAAGGAGAGACCAGCAAAGATAGTAGAAGACCAGGATAGTATAGTAAAGAAAGTCAAGCAGAGGAAATGTTTTAGAAAGGGAGAAAGCAAATTGAGTGAGGATGAGGGAGAATCATTTGATAAGAGAAAAACAGTGTGAATGAATTATTCTGGAGAGTATGAGGATTAATTGATTAGGGAAAGCAGTAGGGTCATAGGGTAGCACTGAAGGTCCATTAAGGCTTGAGATCTTAAACCTCCTTAAGATCATTTCTTTAGCACCCACTCCCCTTTTCTCCATGATCTTATCACTACTGTTAGTTTTCAGCCATCGTTTTCTTTATACATATTATTGCTTTCCTGGTCTCCCTGACTTTAGTTTCACATTCCTCTACTCCACCCACTATACTGCCATCAGAATAATTATTCTAAAATGAAAATCTGATTTCCTTATTCCCTTATATAAAAATCTTCATTAAAAAAATAGTTTCTCAAGTTTCTATCGTTCTCCAAGCAGGGTTTATCATCTGAACCACAGAAAATGTAAAATAATATGAGTGATTATTTTCTCTATCTTCTCCTAAAATGGTACATAACTCTACTACTGTTGATGCATAGAAGGGAGTTCATCTACTACCAACAACGGATGCCTTTGGGCAGTAAGGCTTAATTCTCTCAGGAAACCCTAGCTGAGAAAGTCTACAGGATCAAGTCTAAACTCCTCAAAATGGAATACAAAAGCAGTCACATTCTGTTGACCTCTCCTATCTTATTTCGTGAGGCACACCCTCTCCTCCCCTCTTCTCACACCAAGCTACATACAATTTTCTTCATGTCTAGCCTATTTCAAACTTTGGGTCCACCTGGCAATACCTTCTAATCTTTACCAAAGTGAAAGCATGGTCTTATCTATGAAACACTTCTTCATGCTCCCTTATATAGAACTGATGTCTTCATTCTTTGTGGGTACATGACAGCTATGTTCAGCTTTCTGAAGGGAAGTCATAAGGAAGATAGAATAAACTTTATCTCAGCTATTCAGAAGGCAGAACAGGATCAGAATGTTGTAATCATAAATGAGTTTAAGATAAATTCATTAGTTAACAATCATTGGGTTTAGCAGGATCATCCATACAACCAGGTCATTATAAAAAGCAAACCGTAAAAGGAGAAAAAAATTACCAATACACTGGTTTCTGGAAATAAAGGTTTGGTATAGTTGTAAATATTACACTCCACCCCAGAGGCCCCAAATGAATGTTATAATAATATCCACTTCAAAGTTAACCAAGGCTTCATTTATTTGGGAAAAAATTTATGTATAACTCAAGAGGATGCATGATTTTATCAAACAGAAAAATTTACACAAAAACAATCTGCTCTTTTTCAGGACACAGAATAATCCCTCCAAAATGGTCTCAAAAGGGGACCCAATAAGCCTGATAGATTAAAAAACCAAATCAGTCACAATGAGATACATATATAACTTTCAGTGCAGATCATATGCATGAAGTATTCATTTACTATTACGAAATTCATTTCAGTTCTAACTTGACATAATTTATCTACTCTATAGACTAGTTCACCATTTCACCTTGAAGTGATAGGCTATTAACTAGTTAATATCTTTTTTGAAGGTAGGACAAAGCTCCTCATAATAAGTAGATAAGCTTTAATTTACGATTAGTTCATTATTTTGTGCAGAATAGCAGAAATAAAAATAAAATGATTGCATAATGTTCCACCAGTATTACACAGACTCCTTCAGGTAACTTTCAAAGTATTGAAGAAATCACACATTATTTTAAAAAAGCTTTAGATGAATAAAACAAGAATAAATTAGCAGAAAAGCCTCATACATTATACACATAAAAAACACTGTGAGATTCTCACAGCACTCAGCTCTAAAAAATTTCATCATATTGAGGAAAAACTGCTTTTTTTCTTCCCAATGACTCAATTTTACAGTGGCTTATAAAATTTTTAAAACCCCATCACACATTAGCACATCTTAGTTCACAATATTCTTTCAAGATAGGATACATTAAGATAAACGAGTTGTTACTCTCAAAATGTACTTAGGTTGAAAGAAAATGGCAAACTCAAATCTACCTTTTTGACATGACTAATTCAAATAAACAGTTCAGCCAAGTAGATAAGCATCATATTCCATTTTCTGACTGGAGTTATTTTCAACTACTCAGGATCTTGTCAATTTGAGCTGAAATGGTGGAAGAAGTTGTAAACATGGAAACCAACTAAAAATTTTCAACTGGAGAGATGATTACTACCAAAATGACAACCAACAAAAATTTATTTGATGAGGTTTGTTTTTCAACTCATTACACTTAAACTGATTTTTTTCTTTTTTTGGGGCAATAAAAAGTTCAATTATGGCATAAGTTGTATTTGTCACAATTCTAGTAATTTTATTAACTTTTCATGATTTGAATTTTGCAAACCTCAACAAAAACTCTTCAATGGCATGAAAAAATGGTTCAAGGATAAACTAATCTTATTTTAAAAGCTAAATAAAAGATTAAAATATTTTCTAGCTCACTCAGATTCAATTAATATATGATACTTGAGAACTGTAAATATAACTTTTATATTAGTCACTTTTAAGTAAAGCTAGTATAACGTTTAAATACATGTGAAGGCTTCTAGTTATTATAATTTTGGTTATTTGAACACTTAAGAATAGAGGCTTTGGAGTAGTCATGTTATATTTTTCTTCTTTTAGCTTTTTTAAAGCACACTGGTCTTTCAAGTTTTTAATGCTTGAGAATTAAGTTGGACAAAGTTGAAACAGCTATTTTAAAGTCAAAGGCCCAGGGGACTTCTGCTTCCACCTATAACAAGACTAACTGCTCTCCTCTATAAACACATAGTGAATAACATAAATGAAACAACTGTTTTCAGACACTGGACAACAACAGCACAGAACTGTGATCCCTGACAGAAAAAACAAATGAGCCAAGTCCTACAACAACTTTAGCTTACTGCCTGGGTGCAGTTTCCAGACTGTAGCTCAGGGAAGGGGAACCAAAACAGAGCCTAGCGATCTTGCTGAGTTGAAGAAACAGACTGGAGAGGCTGAGGCAAATAAAATTTGTGAGGAGAGGAGGGAGATGCATAGAGAGTGAGCAGTGGAGATCTGCATAATAGTATCCTCAAATCTGTGGCTGAATACTGATCTATGTATGCCTGAGGTGAAACTCTATGAGGCTGGAGAAATTACGAATGGAAAGAAAAAGGCTGAACAACTCCCAGAACTCAGACAGGTCTGAGAATAGTACAGATTCCTACCAGCCAGAGTGGAGGGATCTTCTGATGAACTAGGAAGCAGGTAGAGTCGTCAGGAGAATATTGCTAAATAGCCCAACACTAAAGGATGCTCTAGACTCAGTCTAACATAGCTTAAAAGGATCAAACTCATCCCAAGTAACTTAACTATATACCAGAACAAAATCCAACACTCTTTAAAGAAATATAACAAAATCTAGCAATCAAGAAGGTAAAATTCACAATTTCTGGCATCTAATAAAAAAATCAGGCATGCAAAGCAGTAGAATGATGTAACCTATAACCAGGAGAAAAAAAAACAACAAAAACTGACCTCAAAATAATATTCATGTTGGAACTAGCATAAATATATTCAAGATATTCAAGAACATAATGGAAAACACAAACATGATGAAAAGTAGAATATGTTTTTTTAAAAAAAAACCCAAATGAACCTTCCAGGGATGAAAAATACAGTGTATGAAATATTATGCTGGGTGGGATTAATGGCTAATTAGACCCTTCAGAAGGAAAGATCAGTGAAGCTGAAGTCACAGCAATAGAAAATATCCAAAATGAAGCATTGAGAGGAAAAAAAAAGACAAATAATACAGTTACCTATGGGACAATATCAAACAGTCTAACATACATATAAATTGGAATCTAAGAATGAGAAAAGAGAGGAAAAATGTTTGAGAAACAAAAGCCCAAAATGTTCCAAGCTTGATGAAGACTAAAAGAAAAACAAACAAAAAAACTACAATCAAAGAAGCTCAAAGAATCCAAGTATGACAAACACACACACACACACACACACACACACACACACACACACACACACAGAACAAGGTCCATGATACAGCTGAAAACCAGTGATAAAAAAATCTTAAAAGCAGTGAGAGGGAAAAAAAAAGACACATTATTACACATAGAGGACCAAAGACACCAATGACAGCAGATTTTCCATCAGGAATACAAGTCAAAATACAAATGGATTTGAAAGAAAAAACAGTCAATCAAGAATTCTATACCTGGTAAAAATATCTTTTTAAATAATGAAGGCAAGATAAAGACTTTCTCAAACAAAAGCTGACAGCATTTACAGCAGGCCCATACTACAAGAAATGTATATATATAGTTAATATAAAAAACATTATTGCCTCAAAGTTTAATTTCTTTTAAAAGTAAATGTTTAAAGCAAAAATAACAATGTTATGGGGTTTGTAACATATGTAGGAAGCAAAATATATGACAATAACACCACAAGGGATGGAAGGGAAGAAATGGATGTACACTGTTGTAAAGTTCTTATACTATACATGAAATAGAATAAGATCATTTGAAGGTATACTGTATAAGTTGAGGATGTATATTGTAAACCCTAGAGCAAACAGTTAAACAATCAAACAGAGGCATAGCTAATAAGGCAATAGTAGAAACAAAATGGAATCATAAAGTCAATGAATCCAAAAGAAAGAAGAAAAAGAGAGAAAAAAGGAACAAAGAATACATGGGATAAATAGAAAACCAAGAGCAAGATAACGGATTTAAACCCAAGCACATCAATAATTACATTAAATGTAAATGGTCTAAAGTCAGAGACCTGAAAATAACTTTAAAGAGTTTTCTAGTCCATACCCTACTTCTATCTCTTGGCCCAGTGGAGCAAACCACCCTGCCATGGGTTATCTTTTCCCTTTTACAGACACTTCATTAACCACTAATACCAGAGTATTTTAAAGACTTACATTTGGAATATTTGAAATAAGCCTAATTGTCACAGCTATTTTATTCAATAACTTGAGTGTAACTAGATAGATATTAGATTTTGGCTTTCCAGAATAAGATTAAGATCAGATGGTCTCATGCTATCATTTTTAAAGATGTGATTTATTTTATGATTCATTTCTTAAAAACAGCTTAAAAGTTTTTGATGCTTTTTATTAACTTACAGATTGTCATTTTTATATATACTTAAATGTGCTATTTTCTTTTTCTCTAGAGTATTCATTTTTCATAGTTATACAATTTTTGAACAGGTAACACATTTGCAGGGTTCCAAATCCAAAAAGCACAAAACACCTTACAATGAAAATCCCTTCTTCTACCCCTGACCCATCCCTTCACTTTATCCAGGCCAACAGACAACCACTATAATGAGTTATTCCTTCAAGAGACTTTCTTTAATGCATATAAAAGAAACTATCACTAATATTCTTCCTTTCTTCCTTCAAATTCTATGCAAGTAATTACCTTTTTCTTTACTAGTGATTCTCTCTCTCGATCCCTTTTTTTCCATTCTTCTGCAAGAGCTTGCATATGAGCCAGTTCTTTCTGCTTTAGCTGCAAAAGTCATGAAAAAATCCTAAATATTTTAAATAAACAAATCAGTTGTTTTCAGCTAAAAAATTAATACTGATCACTGATATGTTTCTTTCAGGCATTCTATTTCATTCTTGAAAAAAAACAGAGGTTGCCTGAAGCAAGAAATACCCATATAAGTATAATTCAGGAGAATATAAAGCTGATGGTAACTTCTGTTTTCTAACTCTCTGGTTTAGAGACTGATGATTCCAGATTCCAGAGGGAATGCTAAATGAGGACCTGAAATTAAAAGAAATCTTCAAGTTCTTAACCTCTGAACTCTAACCTTCATTCCTAATTTTGCCCAAGAATCATGGACAAAGTTTAGGGGAATCCTTCTGAGTGGTTCCTGCAAATCTATCACATTGAGTATTTTTTTATTCTCAGTTTTTCTTTAAGCGTAAGGCATTCTTGATATTCAAAAGGACTAGATGGGGTACTCATGGAACATAGAAAAGCCTACTACGGAGAAGGAAAAATATACTAAGTAGACAAAAACAGAGATTTTAAGTAACATTTTAAAAGTAACCTGATTTTCAAAAATGTCTTCTTGCATCTCTTTCCACATTTCTAGCTCAAGTGCTGCTTTGTATTCTAAGGTTTCACGAGGCTCTGTCTGGATTTCTGAAGGACAAGGTGCTGGAGGAAGAGAAGACAGCTTCTGTTCTATAGCAGATACACCCTGAGATATGAATTCAAAAAAGCATATTGAAACAAACATACACATGCACACAACAGATCCATTTTAATAAGAACTGTTTAATAATATTCAATGATATTTACCTGAGATGAGTCAGAGACAAAAATCTCACGCATTTTAACTAGTCCATAGTCTTCCAGAGTCACTGTGTAAGAAAGATCTATTATCCTGTTATTTGACCTATAAATGAAATCATAAATATCTTAAAATTCATGACAACACTTTTATATTATTTTTCCTTTTATTTCCCCAACGCTATAGCATTGAGTAGGCAACATTCCTTGCACCTGACACTTGCTGGTGAAACTGCAGCAGCCTCTATAGGCTTCAATACCTTCCAACACATGATTTTATTTCATCACAAACACTCTATTAAGTACACACCTACATTTAATATAAAATACCAACAGCTGTAGATCATTTATAAAAATTGAAAAGTATAAAGGAGAAATTTTAAATCTCACAGCCCACAGGAAATTACTACTAAAGTTTAGATTATTTCCTTCATCTCTGTTTTATGTATATGTTGATAGACAGGCACTCATGCATGTTACGATTACACAGTTTTGTCCTTTTTTTCCTATGTACATCAGGAGCATTTTCTCACGTCATAAACATTAATTCAAAATGTAATTTTTAATGCCTGTAAAACATACTAAAGAATTTATGTGGTAAAATAAAAAATTTAACCTCCCTATTCTTGAATGTAGATAGGTTATTCTAAATACTTTTTCTACTTTTTCTGGGATGAACACACTCTTACATAAATCTTTTACTGGATATGAGCATTGCCTAAGGGTAATTTCTAAAGTAGAATAATTGTTATTTTTATCATAATGAGTACTTCTCTGTATCATAGAACTGCATGTAGCATTTATCATTAAATAAATAATAACAAAATGTTAGAGAAAAATAAAATCTTAGCAACAAAAAAACCATGGCTTTGTCTAAATCAAATATATTCCATAAACTCTTGGTCAAACAAAACTTTAATGAATGGGTTCCACACAATTAGAACTCAATTCACCAAGTTCTACATTTTCTTCTTCTAATCTCACAGATTTTAGAAGAAATTAATATAGTAAAGTGAAACACTACTATTTCCAAAGTTTTCACTTAGGTAAATCTCCTAAAACTTCTCTGTCTACAGAGCAGGGCAATAAAAGTTAGTATTTGTAACATACAAAAAGCATTAAAATAACTTCAACTAGCAATGATTATTTTCATTATGTTCTACTTATGATGACAGAAACAAATGCTAATTTTTAAGAGAGATTTTCAATAACAGGAGCTGCGAAAAAATTTTTTTCAGTTAACTAGAATATCTGATTCTCTAAAACACCTCGTCCCAACTCTTCTAAGTGAGAAAGTTGTTACTAAACCCTTGACTCTCTGGAAGTGGCCACGGATGGGAAAGAGTAAGGTAAGAAATTTCAACAATACTTTTAGATCTCAGCATTTTACCAAGCCTGATTTCCTTCTACATTCTTACTACATTTTAAAAATAAAGGCATGTGATATATAGTCAAATTGAATTTAAATTTCTATTGTTAAAGTTAAAAAGATCATTCAATAAATACATTATTTTGTCTAAAATACGTGAACTCAATTTTAGGGCAAAAAAAGTCATTTTTTAAAGTGCCAAACATTTGTAACATTCTCAGAGTTTAGATCTGAGGCAAAAGTTGAGATATTTTTTAAGTAGAAAAACAGATACGGTCATTCCCAATGCAAAATAATGTAAAAATACATTATAAATTTGACATTAAGTTACTAAATAAAAAAAGAGATCCTGAATTTAAAATTGTCAGGCTAAAGAGAGGGGAGGGAAATATTTACTCAACAGTCTGTGAGTATTACAGTATTATAGTGGCATACATTCCTCACTTTACGAGTATAGTGGTTATCAAAAAGCTAAAGAACAAACTACGATATAGCCCCTACAGGTCAAAGAAAGATCAGAAAGAGATGATACGAAAGGATAAGGTTGTAGCTAGCTAATCAGAACAAAAAGCAAAGCTCAGACCCATTATGAGAAATGCATTACCCTTGTGCTGCGATAACAGGCACACTTTCACTGTAAGTCTGACGCCAACACTGTTCACCATTAGAACCTAAAAAGCGAGTTTTTTCTGAAGACAAGATGTTAGAAAGCTGGATTCTGGCAATTCCCAGAAGTAAATCTTTACTCATTTTATCCTTGTGCCATAATTCAACCAGCAATGGAATCCTATGGAAGAGAAAAATATGTATTCATATCTATCAGTTCTGATCTAAGTCTTTTCTAGAGTATAATCTTTGAATTCCCTTCTGTAGTGAACAATGTTTTTGTTACCTGGAATGTGAAGGCTCAATTCCACAGGTAACAAATAGGAAATACTATTACATTTTCTACACCTCTTTCCATGCAATAAAGAAAACACTTTAAACACTATTATTCCCACAGATGGTCAATTTGTAGTTACTCTTCATTCTTCCTTTTAAAATAATATACAAATTTGAACTGTGATACTCTGAGAAAGCAAAAAGATTTTCACAAATTTCATTTTTTATTCACAAATTCATTTCAGATAGCTGGATTAACAATGTCCATTTTATACAGATGAAAAAATAGAAAAAGAAAATAATACACTGCAGTCATTCAAAGAATCAATAACAAAAACTAAATATTTAGCATTTATCCTCACATATTGTATTAGGAAAAGGCAAGACTACTTTTCAAAGCTTCTTCATTACTCATAGATTGTTTTAACAAAGTTCTAATAACCAAACTCAAGCAAGTAAGATATGAAAATCTGAAAAGAGCCTTTATAACCACAAAAAACTTTGTGGTGGACGCACAAATGCCACAGACATTATTAGTATATTTGTTTCTAGACTCTCAAATGTATAAACTGCTGTGAATTTAAACCTATAGGAATTCCTTGTTTACAAGACACAAATTCTCAAGAGTTGTGTATACATTACCTTAAGAAGGTATCTTGCAGCTGATGAGGCATAGTTGCAAAATCAAATGCACAGTAAGATTGGGGAAGAAAAACTTCCATGTTTTTCCGAACTTCTACGGGAGGATTAGTCATAATAGGAGCTGCACTTCCAAAGAATGGATATGAGTACCTAAAATTTAAGAAAAACAAAATCTTATGATTTACAGATAAGATTTATAGTCTATTAAAAAAAGTATAATATGAATATCATGAGCAAATCGAATTTTTAAATAAATAAAGGATACAAATACACTATGGTTTTATTCTTATCATTAACTTTAAAAATTACACAAATATTTTCAATGTTGATATAAAAATTACAGAAATTATACAGAAAATGCATTCTTTGCATAGTACTTGTTCTCGAAGTTGCTTCATAGGTAAACTTTCAATGACTCTGGGGAAGGAGGAGAATTCTGGTATTTTGAAGCCATGAAACCAAATAAGGAAGAGATGGTCATTCTGATAGACTCCGAATCAGACAAGATTTAAGAACGAAAATGACTCCACTAAACAAAGACCAAGCTGCCATCTGTTTAAGAGTTCCACAAGGGCACAAGTCCTGTCTTTTTCATCTTTGCACTCCCAGGAATAAACAAGCAATTTCCTCTATATAGTAAACACTCAAGAAATGCTTGCTGAATTTAATTTCTAAACCTGTTTTCCTTTATACAATAACGTCCTGATCTTTTATGAGCTAAAAAGCCCTTAGTCAACTCCAAAAGGATGCATGTATGGTATCCATGTCTTTGAACAGAGAATCAAGGACAAAGGCATCTCAAATATACTACAGATGAATCAGAGTGACATAATATTACTGTATTTCTTCCTTTCATCACAGAAACCACACCAGATTAAAAAGGAAGAATGCCTGACTACTGCTGGACTTATTTTGTATTTAAAGTCAAATATAACGATTTTTATAATGCTCACTTAAATTTTATTTTATATCTTGTTATTCACTACAAAAATTAGAATTTAAACTCTACTAATAAAAATTGCTTTCCCTACAAGAAGAATCCTGTGCATTCACTCAATTCCTATTTAATTACACATCCATTGAAATCAGGTCATCTCAGAGAGTTCATGCCCTAGAAATTCAACCCCCTACCGCCCCACTATAGGATGGAGTGATTAAAAAACAAACCAAATACAAACGTTTTCCAATACCAGTGTTACCTCACAAATTCCATTACATAGTCGCAAACTACAATTTCCTACCAATGCAAAGCGTGATAACATAAAGTTTATCAAATAAAAAAATAGCTTGCATTTTTAATAATGACTTAAAATGAATCAAAGACAAAATCAGTAGTCCTTATCATCAAGTGAGTTCTATGTAGAGTGTTAAGTGGATCATAACTATTTTCTCAGTTTAGAATATTGTTCCCTTTTCTTTGCCAACTGAATTACTAGCCTCCCTCATATACTGACTTATTTCTGAATCTGTCTTCTTCACTAGTTTGAACTCTTTGTTTATAAAGCCCACGTACCCCTAATAGCAGGCACACTGCTGGCATACTGTAGGCACTTAAACAAATGGCCCTTACGGCAGGAAGGGAATGCAAGAACTAGCATTAGTGCTTTCTAAGTGGGCTTGTACAAGGCTTCCCCCTCACAGCAACTAATTTTAGATCGTCCCTTGTTTCTATGCTTCTGGCCAACATCCTCTCTAGGTATCCGAAGATCAGATTCTGCAGTAGCAGCTACAGAGAGATCGCAGCTGAGAGATCTCAGCTAAAGGAGTAGGTAGAGGAAGAAAAAGACAAAAACCTGAAGCAGAGAATAGGTAATAATTCTATATCTAAAAACAATTTTAAGAGATGTTATACAAACCCTTTGAGGAAAGCTATGTCTGCCAGAGAAAACCTTTTTTTGACCTTTTATTTTCAAATAAAAAAACACTTTAGTAATAATTCTCAACCTCTAACATGAGGCAAAATGCAGAACTTAAGCTGCAATGGAGTATTCTATGAATTCACGATCACACTCAGTGTTGTGTCCCTTTGATTTTCTCCATTATTCACACCAGAGCTCAGAGGATTTTGGAGACAACTTGATAAGGAATCAAAGAATTGAAAAATTAGATGCAAGTATGAATTGATTTCTGTATATGAAAGGTAGGTATGTCTCAAATAACAGCAGGAAGCAATGTGCGGTTGCTGACGTTCCTGGAAATGGCAATCTAAGCGGACAGAAAGATTTTCTCACTTTAATCACATCAAGACCAGCAACTTTATTACAAATGCTCATGCTTGCTCCAAAGAAATTTATCAGAAACTAAATACTCCAAACTAAAACACATTATTGTATTACATTTAATTTTTACCTCAAGCACAAGTCTATGAAAATGTAGTATTATTAAAAACTATTGTGTAAAGCCATTTAACAGATATATATCATTCTTTATATTGAAAAGCACTGACACATTACAGTTACAGTTCATTAAGTGTGGTTTTAGATTCACAGCTATAAGATATAGGTGTTAGGAATATAACCTCCCATTTTAATAAAGTCTTACATAGAAAAATAAGATACTACACTTCCATTATTTTGACCTGCGGCACTTTTCCAGAAACAACACATTTTAAGTGCAAAAGTCACTGCATTTTAAATAAGAGCATTAATAAATTATTATAAATATTTATAATTATTCTACCTTAATAGGTAGGACTGTTACTTTTCATACCACCAACACCACTCTACTTTAAGCTCAAATTCATTAGGACATAGCCTTAGCCCCTTTAAGTCCACTGATTTAAATGTTCTAACATTTTTCATGACATTTCTCTCTCTGCAACTCCCCCAACAGAAGAAAGGCATTTCTCCTCAGAAAATAATACTCTGAAACAAAATCAAATCACACCTTAATATACAGTTGATTGGAAAACCAACTTCCAAGTCATGGACACTCCTTAAGTCTATTGAAAAGCAAAAATGATGCGATGTTGCTGGCACAGCAATCTTCTGTCCTGAAGCTGTTTCTGAAACATTTGTTGTAGTCACTGGCTGGGCCAGTGAAGCAGGTACAGAAGAACTGACGGCTAAAATAAACATAAAATTTTTTTTTTTAATTCCATTTGCTGACAGTTTCTCTTAAGTTATTGAGATAATTTAAAGATACCATCTCATTTATCTTCAAGCAAGGAATTTGACTATTTGGTTTTATAAACATATGGACTGAGGCAAACATCTTAATGTGACTAGCCCAAAATGATATAGGCTTTAATTCCCATTACAGAATTGTGTAAAAAAAGAGCTTACTCTCAACATATATTGCAAAACACAAAAGCACATGGTACCACTGCAGCTGTGCCTGACAGCAGCCTGGCGGGCACTAACTTACGTCCAAGAGGCAGCTGAATGTAACAATCAAAGGGTTCTCATTTCAGACTCAGTGCAGACATAATTACATCACTTTTTTAAAAGTAGCTTTGGTTATTTTAGGCATATATGACAGTCTAAAAAATCCTGTTATAGACCAGAGATGTTTTAGTGAGTGGCCCAAGTCATCCAGCTACTCAGTGACAGAGCTACAACTCACACCCAAACATCTAACTCCGAAAGCCACCACCACTCCAATTACTTACACTACTAAGTATAACTAGTTATAATGGAAAGATTTTATAAAGCCAGATAAACATGCATTCTCAGACTCTCTCAATTTTAGGATCAAAAATGATTATGAGTTTATTATTAGAGGCAGTTAGTAGCTCTTTCCTCTAAAATTCTAATGTAGTCAAGATATTCGAGAGTTTAGTACTTGAAAATCCATTTGAAAGAACTATACCCTTTAATTTCTTTTGAAGAGGCTACAATTTGTAGTGCAAAAGTAAAAGAATTTTCTTACCTTTTAGCAAATTCGATAAAGAAGTTAAGTAGATTACAATTACTTTAAATTTTTTTACATCACCACACACTGGTTCTTAAAAAACTCGCAATTTTTACTTGGAATGCATGAAAACTCTCATAGTCATTTATTAGATGGCTGCAAAATCTATACCTAAAAGATCTGTAGAAAGACCATCTTACCCTTCGGATTTGGTTTCATGTCCTTATCATACTGTAAGCTTTCCACTTCACTTTCTGTTGCATCATCTTTTGTAGGAGGTGACTGGTTGTGAGGTGGAACGGGAGACACGCTTGGTGATTTTGGCCCAGCAAGTGTCTTCTCCTTTATGGGGGTTAAATCTTTCTTCTTTGAATGCTGTGGCTCATGTTCATTCTGGGTCTTTAATTCAATTAAAGACTAAAAACAATTTTTAAGTAAAGTATAATTTGCAAAGAACTTTCCTTCATAATTAAGCAAAAAACTTGACGTTTTTAAAAAATATAAGCTTCCTTTCCCAGTTTGGATATTCCTAGTCTATTTTCTTCATAATTTGCAAATTTTCTTATAGCATCTAGGACCAGAAAAAGGAAGATGAACAGAAAGAAAATAGGATATCCAGAGCTAAGTACCAAAACGCATCCTAATGGGTAAGAAGGGATATTCAATAAAAGTGATTTTGTTTCTCTCTTTTGCTCTACTACCTTCTAAAAATATATGCATACATATTTTTTAAACTCTCACTTCAGTTTTTCTATCTTTAATTCATAACCTACACAAAGATCAGTTCTTTAAAAGAACAGGACACAAGTTAATTGTGTCAAAAAACATATACTTTGAAATAAATGCCCATCTCTGTTGCCTAAAGAGAGTATGAGGACTATAAAGCACTAATGAACCAAGAACCTTATCTCAGCTAAGTTGAGTCGACCAAAAAAGATGCCATTAATGCAGATGCCCACAAACTAGGTCTAAAAATGTTCTCTTTTACCAGTGCTGCTTTTCTGCCATAGTGAATGACTATGAGTTGAGGGTGGGGTGAAGAGAATGGTTTCCACTACATTAGAAGACTACACCAAAAGGCTCTGGATACAGTCACTCATAAACTACAGAAGAGGAAGTCACAGCGCTCTTCAGAAAGGTCTTTTCGGAGAGGAGGTATCATGTAGTAAGGGCCACTAATTAAGAGTAATACATGCTGTCTAATGCTAGGTAATTTTTTTGAAGCTCAACTTTTGTGAGTAACCATGAGTGACATCAGAGAAACTGGAGGAGGGGAGGGAGGGTCACTACTTGCCTGGGCGTCTATGCCTTCTCTCTGCAGAGCCACAGACACTCCCACAGTTGGGGCCAGCTCCACAGGAATAGGAGCAAGCTTTTGTTTGGCTCGGTTTGGAGGGTCGAGGGTAAAAGCACCCTCGACTGTGACCGGGCGCTGGTTGATTTCTGCGCCACCTTTTTTCAGCAATCCCGTTAAGGGTATTTCTGTACTTCCAAGTGACTGGTCTCCACAGCAGAGATGGATCTAAGGTGAAAGGGAGAATCGTGACAGCACTTGACATTTTCTCCTTTCTCCTAAACACAGTAAACAAAAAGTTATAAAATGATCCCTAGAAGGAAAGTTTAATGCAAGCTACCTGACTGACCTGCAGTGACTAAGTAATAGAGTCTCCCACAGGATGTTAAAACTGTTGATGAAGCACGAAGTTTACCAAGAACTCAATAAGAAAGCTATTCTGTTTCATTTTTCCTTTTGGTACTGATACTCATATGTTACCACCCTTTTCTCTATTCCGTCTCTTTGGTGAGCCATGGTTACTTCAATATTTTACTATGCTACATCACATATGCAAATTGTATCGTGAATATGAATTTAAAGAGAAAACAAACACCTCAAACATTTTTTTCCATTTCCATTTCAACATTAAACACATTTCTAAAAAATAAGTTAGTGGATCCAGCCCTATTTAGAAATTAAAGAACCTCAAATATTTTTGTTTTATTCACCCATAAAACACCTTAAGTCTTTCTTTCTCTCTTTTCTTAATTTTCAGACTTTACACATAAAACAGGGTGCTTAACAATAAAAGGTTAAAGAGAATACTTCTGGGGTGGTATATACTGTTAATCACTGATACCTACTCAGAACGTCAATATTACCACCTTTTGCAATTACAAAATAAAAAAACAAAAAACAGGCTGGTCCAGCTATTTGTTATATAACTATTATTTTCCTTTACTATATTCAAGCCTTGGCAAACTCAATATTCATATGAACAATAAGCAATCACATTATGAAAATATTTTTAGTTCTAATATCATCAATGACCTATAACTTAGTCTTAATGTTATTAGGTGTGATATTTTTAATGCACTGGAAAGAAAAGGTTTTTATGACTTAAATGTCCATGAGAATCAAACTAATAAATAAGCCAGTACCTTTGGTAAGGACTGATATGATAAATAGAGAACAAAATTCAAAGTGCTTTTTTCCTCACATCCCATCATTTTCTATAGTCTTCAGCTTTCCAAATATCTTGGATTCAGAACCACCTCTAAAATTTAGCTCTACTAAAATTTCTTAATGTCTCTTCTCACCTCCCACCCAAAATGCAAGCAAAGTCTAATGAGTGATCACTTTAAACAAATGACTACCTAGCCCTATACCATTTCAGTCTGATTAAAAGCAATAGTAATAAAAAACAGAATAGCAATATTTGCTAGGTAAGGTTCACTGTTAAATAGAATCCAATTTAAAATTAGTTTACAAAAAATACTCAATTCAAGGGCAGGTTTTAGATAGCTGTGTTCTCTCTTTGCTTTTAGTAGCAATAAGGTGTATAAATTCTGCAATCTAGAGTACACCTACAGCTACTCACTCCACTAACCACAACAAAACCTTCCCTGCGCCCACAGCTTTAGGCTCCAGGTACAATTGTTTCTTATAAAGGACTGATAACTGATATACCTCTTTCCACACTAACAAGGTATGGACGTGCATCTCCTAAAATTCTGAAGTAGCTGTTACATTACTTTACACGTAAGGATAATTCCTAAAAATTAAAAGATGTAGCAGAAAGACGACTTCTACTACCAAAATAAGATAGAGTTTAGGTACTCTCTAATGCTTAAAAAAATCATCTCTAATAAAAAACAACTTTCTGCAGTACTTACTTGTAGTTTAGACTGAAGAGCCAAGTAAACACGAAGAATTTCTATACTGCTACGGATTCGAACAGATGCTCTCTCCGGCTCAAAGTTCGGGTTGATCAAATCATTGAAGGGTTCATTTGTAACGTCATTTCCCAGTAAAGAATAGTAAAAGAAAAACTCAGGCTGTCTTTCTGGAAGTTTCATGGTACATGGAATTAACTGAACATTTAAGGAAAAAGAAACGAGTATTACTTTGTTTTGTTTACATAAATCTTTTTTTTTTTAAGATAGGCCCTGAGCTAACATGTTGCCAATCTTTCTTTTTCTTCTTCTCCCCAAAACCCCCCGTACATAGCTGTATAATCTACTTGCAGGTCCTTCCAGTTCTACTATGTGAGGTGCTGCCTCAGCATGGCCTGACAAGCAATGCTAGGTCTGCACCCAGGATCCGAAATGGCGAAACCCTGGGCTGCCAAAGCAGAGCGCATGAACTTAACCACTCGGCCACGGGGTCGGCCCAAGAGTTACTACTTTGTAAACTACTAAACATGCTTATAAATGTCTGACGAACTCCAGAAACATTTGCTAAAATGTTGATAATTTTTCATTTCAAGTCTTAAAATTAATCATTCGAAATTTCTAAATCTCTGCCAAATTACTAGTTTGATTAATTTTTAAAGGTTTATCTTAGAAAAGTACAGAGAGACTAAAATATTTTTACAGATTTGTTATTTTAGAGTTTACATTTCATTCAACTGGTCCATGAATGAATACGTGAAAGTTCTTTTAGAAAAAAGTGGTCAAATATTTTAAACTGAGCTTTCCTTATTTCCACATACCTTATTTCATCTTATCCTTACTTTGCCATCCTCTTCATAAATGAGAGAAGGTTTTCAAAAAATCTTAATCCAGGCTATTTAATATAATATCTTAGTCCAGGCCTTTTGATAAAAAAGCTTTTTAGCTTCTCTGTCAAAATTTGGAGACCTATAAATTAACAGTTGCAAAAGGATACCTTCTGTACTAGGAGTGTTACTTCTCAAAGTTGGTAGTTTCATGGCCACGTATGATGAAGACATAGGATTCTTGTCCCAAAAAATATAAAATAAAACATCTTCTAATAGATCCTTAATGTTTGCTACCATGTTGTTAAAAATAACAATAAATTATAAACAACTGGCGTGTTTATCAATAGGAAATGGCTTAAGTATATTATAGTTATCATACAGTATGGAGGCTAAATAATGATATACTGACATGAAAGTTATTTAAGACATATTGTTAGGTAAAAAAAAGTTTTTATAGTGTATGAAAATAAAAGGACTAACCACTTAGATCAAAATAGCCCAGTACTGAGCACATAGTAAATTTCAATAGTTATTATTTTATGTAAAGTTTAAGTAAAACAGCACAGAGTAAATAATAGTTATCTGTTATTTCATACAAAGCATAGTGTTATATATAAAGTAAGTTATTACTTTAATCCTATACTTTAAAATGTATTTGTTTAATTGAGAAGATTTTAATCATGTAAACTTATATATATTGGGAGGGAGCATGTATACACTTACAGTTGTTAAGAGCACAAATTCTGGAGTAAGCTCCAACCACTAACCCTGGTTCCATCAATGGCTTGCTGTGAAACCTTGGACAAATTACTTAATAACTCTGTACCTCCATTTCTTTTAGGGTTGTTGGAAGGATTAAAAGAGATAATACATGTCCAATTCTACAACTGCCTAGTACATAGTCGGCTGTTGTTATGTGAATGGGAAAATCAGGAAAAAATATACTACCCTTAACAGTGATTATTTCTGAGTTTTATTAGAAGAGACTTTCATTTTCTTTTAACTTCTTCCATAATCAGAAAACAATAAAAAATTTAAGAAAAAAAGAATTAAATTATATATTTCATAATACATTTATTCTAAGTAATTCCCACTAAGAGAAAGAGATTCTTTTAAAAATTCTTTATTATCCTTGGCTTTAAAAACTATGTGTTTTTTTACCCTTAACTTCCAATATTTAAGAAAAGGAAGCAAGATTATCACCATTCAGTCTTTGTACTCCAAACTCATTCCTCCATTCTATTATAAGTTTATAGCATCATATTCTAAGTCACTGATTTGCATCTGAAAACGTATGTGTTAGTTTATTTATTGCTAGATGCTTTCTGACATTGCCTTTAACTAGCTTGAAACGAAAAAACTAAATGGCTAATTTTTAAAATCCTTGGCTTGTCTGTAAAGAATGAAAAAAGCAAACAAGAAATATTAAGTAATATCAAGAGATGAATAAACTATTGCGCCTAATTTTGTGTATTTTTTTAAATTATTACAAAATACACATAACAGAAAAATTATCATTTTAATCATTAAAAAGTCTACAATTCAGTAACATTAAGTACATTCACAATGTTGTGCAACCTTCACCACTATCTAGTTCCAGAACTTTTTCATCACCCCAAACACCAGCACCATAACTGTGAAGCAGTCACTCTCCATTCCTTGCTTTCTCCAGCCCCTGGACACCATAAATCTGCTTTTTGTCTCTACAAATTTGTCTACTCTGGATATTTTCTATAAATGGAATCACACAATATGTGGCCTTTTGTGTCTGGCTTCTTTCACTCAGCATATTTTCAACATTCATCCCCGTTGTAGCCTTATCAGTACTTCATTGCTTTCACAGTTAAATAATATTCCATTGCATCTATATAAATTTTGTTTATCCATTCATCCATCAATGGACATTTGGGGGTTGTTTCTACCTTTTGTATATTGTGAACAGTGCTGCTGTGAACATTTGCATACAAGTTTTTATGTGAACACTTGTTTTCAATTCTTTTGATATATACCTAGGAGTGAAATTGTTGGGTCCTATGGTAATTCTGTTTAATGTTTTGAGGAACTTATTTGACTTTATTTTTAATGGAGATAGCAAATAGCTTGCCAGACATAAATCTGAGATAAGTCACACATAAATTAAACTGAGTGATTTGTCCCAGTAAGTCAGCTAGTATTACCAAGAACTGTATTAGTTTTAGTTGTGAATTCAATAAGTCAATATCCCACAACAAGCTTTTACCATACATACAAATATAGCTTTGCACATATAAACTACATGCTAGGCCCTTTCTTAGTATTATTTCATTCCCCATGCACATTTGCAAAACTGGTAGTATCACCACTACACAACTGAGAAAATTCCAGTCTCAGAAAGGTTTAGTAAGTTGCCTAAGCTAAAGGAGCCAGTAAGTAGTGAGAATGAGAATCCAGCTGAAATCCACCTTACTCCAAAACCCCATAAAAGGCAAGAGAGCATAATATGGAGACAACAGAATGTGGAAAGTGGCATATGGCCAGAAATACGTAGGCTATTTACTAGCTGTAAAACCTTCCTAAGACTCAGTTTCCTCATCTCAAAAATGCAAATAACAATCCCCTGAAGTTGTGTAAGATTAAATGCAACATATGCAAAGTAGTTAGTATAATGCCTGTTTCACAGAACGTAATACAGTAAGTGATTTATAAATATTAACAATTATGCCTCCTTACGGAGTTGAAAAATACTAAAAATAGAGTGGCAATTTAAAATGCTTTGCAGATATTTAATAACAGTAAAAATACAGTAGACTCATTATCTAATGTGTGTTCTGATGTGGTTAATGAAAAGACAGTGGACATCTGCCTTTCCCCCCAACTAGAGTGGTGTATTAAGTAAAGCAATCCACTAGCAGAGCTTTATGGACAGAAGTAAGGAAATTGATGGAAAAAGACAAAAGCACATATATAAAGTGTCAACGAGGAAATGACAGTACCAAATTAAGAGAGAAAGAGTAAACCTCAAAGAATACATACATAAAAAGTGATTTTTATAGTGGGCATGAATTTAGTGTAACAAAGTGAAACATATTTCCTGAGAAAAATCTTTACTTAAGTCTTAGCAGTCAAACAAATATGTGGGCACTAACTCATATTTCACTTGTGAATGTAGACTATGTGGGAATTTTGTACCCCTAAGAAAGTGGATAGTCTGATAAAAATTTTAGAGTCACAAGTCATATTCCCTATTTTTGAAAATATTAATTAATTTTAGTTGCTATAGACCAACATAATATCGAGAAAACTGGACTTGATCCTGAAAAGGACAATGAAATAACAGCTAATTTTGTGTTGAGCCATTCTTGGGAAAAGGCAATCTGCCATGGGCCCTGAGCATCCCTCACATTCTTGCTGAGTGTGCCAAGACTGTGAGGCCCTAACCACTCTCACCCAGGCCATTTCCAGGCTTGTTAATGCACCTGGTAAGCCTAAGAGATAAGGTAACATGTCTTTCCAGACAAAGATCAAGACTTATTACAATATAAGTGGTGTATTCCCCAAGTTGTGTGTTCCTCAGCTTGACACAAACCCAACATGTGTCGGGCAACCACCCGGGCCCCTCTGTGTCACCCCCATGGGACTTGGGATAAGGGAAACTGAAGGAAATATACTGATATTCATGTTTCTTGCTGTGCTGAGAGTTACACAGTCCTTTGTCCCTGACCCAAGAATCTTCCGTCTTCTGGCTGCATGCAAGAAACAGTAACAGGCTAAGCTGTCAGTTTGTAAATAAGGTAAAATCTAATCCTAGATCTGACAGCTATTAAGGTATGACTGAAACAAAGTGTTCCCAACACTGCATATTTCTCCTAAAAGTAAATTACTCAATGCTTTGAAAAAAATCCCTTCATATCAGTCCTTACAAAGCCACCTAGTACAATTAATGATGGTCTTTCTTCTAAATCCTGAGAGATTTACTCTCTTACTACCAAGATCATTCCAATTTATTATTTTCCTAAAGCAAAACTGCTTTCTGACATGAAAGAAAACATTCTTCTAAATTATTTTTAAAAAGTAAAAAAAGTCCACTTGCAAATCTTATTTTAATACCTAAAAGGCAGACTTAAAAAATAAAATGTTTGCAGGTTCTTCATGAATCACTAACCTGAGGGAAAGTCTCACCTGCTCCAGCTGGGTGGCGAATGCTATGGTCACTGACATAATGAAGTAGTCAGTACAATACTCTGCTGGTCCGATCTGATGGTAGCCTTCCTCCTCATTCAGCACTGCCACAACGTCCTTGGGATCAAGTCCAGAGAGGCTGGCAGGTACTTTACAGAGAAAAATACAATTAAACTACATTGCAGTTTGCCATAAACCGTTATAAGATTTTGAAAGCTGGTTATACTTTTTAATTTGCTTGGCAGTTTTCATGGATACAGTTAATATCTCACACATTCTCCAAAGAAACTTTATATAATCACCATTTTCTTTCTGCACATAAAAGCCATGTTTTGAAATAAGATAACATTTTTACAACTTCAATTTAATAAACCACATAGAGAAGGCATCAGGTTTCCTGAAAGAAGTGAATCTAAACTAGAAACTGAAAAACAAGCAAAATTCAGCTAAAAAGAGAAAAAGACTGAGTGAAAAAGAGTGTTCTAGGCAGAAGGAAAAATATGTACAAAGACTCAGAAGAAAGAAAAAGCATGTGGTTAGGGAACTGAAATAGGTGTGGTGTGCTGGATCACAGAGCAAGGACTGATAGAACGAGGCGAGGCAGAGGGCATATCATAAAGGGCCTTCTTGAACACCATGTTGAAAATATTCGGATAGTTTTCTAACAATAAGAGAAAATCACGAAATAATTTGGGAAGGGAACTGATATAATCAAATAGGTTTTGGAATGAAGAAACTGTAGAGAGACAAGGGTTTTTCAAATTAAGGAAAAAATCAAAACTACACACAACTAAAATAATAGACCACATTCAGTATTAGGGAGAACGCAGGAAAGTGGGCACTCTCCATGTTGGTAGGTATAGACTTTCTGGAGGGTAATAAATCAGGGCTTATCAAAATTTTATATATGCATATTCTATAAACAAGCAATCCTTCCTGCAGTTAATCCTGAAGAAATATGTTTACTGCAGCACTGACTAAAATATTATAATAGTTATAAGTACAGACACTAGAGTCACACTGACCAAGGTTCCAATCCCCGTTCTGCCTTTTACTAGTTGTATGACCAAACTATATGGTCTCCTTTAGTCTCCATTTTTTCTTCTGCAAAGCTTTTATAGTGTTAATGAGAAGATCAAATTAAATAATGAAAGTAAAGCACTTAGCACAGTATCTGACAAATACTTTAATAAGGCAGCCATTAAATAGTAAGGTCAATAGAGCTTAGAAGTCAAAATAATAACTATGACAGCTGTCTCACTGTCAGGTAGCCACAAGTATGGAAAGGAGGAACACTAGGATAAATCTTGTGGTGTAGGATTGGAAGGATTGAAGGTGTCAATGTGAAGGCATGCTGTTCAATGTATGTAGTGACAAACAGAAATATAAAGGTGTATAGGTATATATACCTGTGTGTGTGTGTATATATCCATGTAAATGTACACATATCTGTGTGTATGTATACATACATGCACAAATTCCCTAACTTTTTCCACTGAAAGGGCCTGGAAGCAGGAACAGCAATGGACATACCTAGCACTTGGATCTTGACTTCTAAACATCATTTTTCACTAAAAGGAAGCAGGGCTCCTTAAAGAAATGGCTGAATCCAGGGCCGAGACAGGGAAAGTATAAGATGAGCCTGAACCATCTTTTTGTAGAAGGAAACAAGAAAAAGCTCAAAGAATTATAGAGACAGTCAAAAGGAAACAAAAGAAGCTTGAAGAGGCTCCCAATGCCCAACTCTGAGACAAATAATGATAGCTCAAGGTTGTAACCCACTAAATAAAAAGAGAAAACTATAGGTCCATACCTATATAATATAAATAAATGAATAAATTGAAGGTTTAACGAGGAATCAATGTTTTCACATTTTTCTAATTCTGCCTCACAATAAATTTATTAATTATAAAGGAAAACAAGAGTAAGTTTATAGCTGAGAACACACACACACACCACCTTAATCAAGTAATCAAAGTGAACATCATCAGTAATGAGAAAAATCAAAATTGTACACCACCTGGTAAGATGCAATGAGAAGAACAGAGCATCACTTGTGTGACATTCCTGCCAAAGACGTATAACCTAATCAAATATAATATAATCAATCTAATATCAGACCAATCCAAACAGTTCAGGGGCACAAGCTCACTGAAAGACTGAGACCTAATCATAGGACTAAAAAACGCTTCCCCTCCGCCCACACCTTACCACTATATTACTAAAGGCCTATTTTCCTTTTATCCAGTATATCATGTCTACCTTTCAACAAAAAATTACAAGGCACACTAAAAGGCAAAAAAGAAATCAATAATCTAAGCTTCCATTTCAGGAAAATAGAAAAATAGGGGCAAATTAAATTCAAAGCAAGCAGAGAAGAGAAATAAAAACTACAGCAGAGATCAGTGAAACTGAAAACAGAAAATCAATGGAGAAAATCAAAGAAATCAAGAGCTGGCTCTCTGGAAAGAGGAATAAAATCAACAAGCATCCAGCCAGCCTAACTAAGAGAAAAAGAGAGAGGACACAAATTACTACTATCAGAAATGAAAGAGGGAACATTGCTCCAGATCCCATGGACATTAAAAGGAAAATAAAGGAATATTATGAACAATTGTATGCCCACAAATTTGATAACCTAGATGAAACGGACCAATTCCTTTGAAAGACACATAAAACTCATACAAGAAGAAACCATCTGAATAGGCCTGTATCATTTAATGAAATTGAATCAATAATAACTTTACAAAACAGAAAATACTCGACCCAGTTGGGTTAACTGGTAAATTCTACCAAACACTCAAGGAAGAAATTATACCAATTCTCTACAATCTTCTTCAGAATAGAAGCAGAGGTAATAACGTCCTAACTCGTTCTATGAGGCCAGCATTACCCTAATATGAAAACCAGACAAAAACACTACAAGAGAGGAAAACAACAGATCAGTATCTCTCATGAACATAGACACAAAAATCCTCAACAAAACACTAGCCAATCAAATCCAATAATGTATAAAAAGAACCATACAGCATGATGAAATGAGATTTATCCCAGGTGAGCAAGGCTGGTTAAACATTCGAAAATCCATTAATGTAATCCACCACATCAACAGGCTAAAGAAGAAAAATCACATGATCATATCAATAGATGCCGAAAAAACATTGACAAAATCCAACCCCCATTCACGATCGAAAACTCAGCAAACAAGAAATAGAGCAACTCCCTCAACTTGATAAAAAACATCTACAAAAAACTTACAGCTAACATCACACTTAATGGTGAGCAGCTTTCTCACTAAGATCAGGAACAAGGCAAGGATGTCTCCTTTCACCAGTGCTTTTCAATATCATACTAGAAGTCCTAGCTACACAGTAACACAAAGTAAAGGAAAGAAAGGCATGCAGTTTGGGAAGGAAGATGTAAAATTGTCTGTTTGCAGATGACATAACTATGGTAGACTATCCATCTATGGAAAAATTCAACCAAAAAACTCCTGAAACTAATAATGTGATTATTGCAAGGTAGCAGGATACAAGGTTAATATACAATAGCCAATCACTTTCCTAAATACCAGTAATGAACAAGTAGAATTTGAAATTTAAAAAAAAAATACCATTTACATCAGTACCCAAAACAGTTAAATTCTTAGGAATAAATCTAACAAAATATGTATAAGATCTATTTGAGGAAAACCACAAAACTCTGATGAACAAAATCAAAGAAGAACTAAATAAATGGAGAGATATTCCCTGCTCATGGCTTAGACAACTCAGTATGTCAAGATGTCAGTTCTTCCTAACTTGATCTATAGATTCAATGCAATCAAAAGCCCAGCAAGCTAGTCTGTGGATACCAACAGAATGATTCTAAAGATTACACAGAGAAGCAAAAGACCCAGGATAGCCAACTCTACATTGAAGAAGAAGAACAAGGTTGGAGGACTGTTACTATTCAACTTCAAGATTTACTATAAAGATACAGTAATCAAGACAGTGTAGTACTGGTGAAAAAAGAGACACATAGATCAATGGAACAGAATAGAGAGCCCAGAAATAGACCCACATATATACAGTCAACCATTCTTTGACAAAGGAGAAAAGACAATACAATGGAGCAAAGGTAGTCTTCTCAACAAATGGTGGTGGAACAAATGGACATCCACATGTTAAAAAAAAAAAATGAATCTAGAGGCTGGCCCAGTGGCATAGTGGTTAAGTTCGCATGCTCTGCTTCAGTGGCCTGAGGTCTGCGGGTTTGGTTCCTGGGCGCAGACCTACACACTGCTCATCAAGCCGTGCTGTGGAGGCCTCCCACATACAAAATAGAGGAAGACTGGCACAGATGTTAGCTCAGTGACAATCTCTCTCAAGCAAAAAGAGGAAGATTGGCGACAGATCTTAGCCCAGGGCCAATCTTCCTCACCAAAAAAAAAAAAACCAAGAATATAGACACAGACCTTACAGCCTTCACAAAAAGTAACTCAAAATGGATCATAGACCTAAGTGGAAAACACAAACCTATAAAACTGCTAGAAGATAACACAGGAGAAACCCAGATGACCCTGGGTATGGTGACGACTTGTTAGATACAATACCAAAGGCATGATCCATAAAAGAATTGATGAGCTGGACTTCATTAAAATTTTAAAAAGTTCCTCTCTACTAAAGACAACATCAAGAGAATGAGAAGACAAGTCACAAACTGAGAAAAAATATTTGTAAAAGGCACATCTGATAAAGGACTGTTATCCAAAATATATGAACAAGTCTTTTAAAATGGAACAATAACAAGACAATTGACCAATTAAAAAATGGGCAAAAGATCTGAACAGACAGCTCACCAGAGAAGATATACAGGTAGTAAGTAAACATATATGAAAAGATGTTAACATCATATATCATTAGGGAATTGCAAATTAAAACAACGAGATACCACTATACATCTCTCAGAATGGCCAAAATCCCAAACACTGACAACATCAAATGCCAGCAAGGAAGTAAAGCCACAGGAACTCTCATTTATTGCTGGTGGGAATGCAAAACGGTACACCCACTTTGGAAGTCAGTTTGGCAGTTTCTAATAAAACTAAACACATTCTTACTATATGATCCAGTAATCATGCTCCTTGGTATTTACCCAAACACACCGAAAATATGTCCACACAAAAAAATGCACAGGGATGTTTATAACAGCTTTATTCCTAATTGCCAAAACTTGGCATGTCCTTGGTGAATAGATAAATAAACTGTGGTACATCCAGACAATGGAATATTATTCACTGCTAAAAAGAAATGAGCTATGTAGCCATGAAAAGACATGGAAGAACCTTAAGTGGATATTACTAAGTGAAAGAAGCCAATCTGAAAAAGCTATATACTGTGTGATTCCAACAACGTGACATCCTGGAAAAGACAAAACCATGGAGACAGTAAAAAGATCAGTGGTTGCCAATGGTTAGGGGGAGGGAGGGATGAACAAACAGAGCGCAGAGGACTTTTATAGCAGTGAAATTATTCTGTAGATATACAATCATGGATATATGTCATTACAAATTAGTTAAAACCTACAGAATGTACAACACCAAGAATGAACCCTAATATAAACTACGGACTTTGGGTGCTAATGATGTGTCAATGTAGGTTCATCAATTTTAACAAACGTTCCACTCTGGTGAGGGATGTTGACAGTGGGAGAGGTTGTGTGTGTGGTGGAAAAGCGTATGTGGGAACACTGCACTTTGCACTCAATTTTGCTGTGAACCTAAAACTGTTCAAAAAAATAAAGTTTATTAATTAAAAAAAAAAGAAAAATATGAAGGTTTTGTTAAACTACAGTTAAGAGAGAACATCATAATCATTTTTGGTTTTCCTGCACTCACCCTAGAAGAAAATTTTCCTAAGCAGCAAATTTGAAAAACAATACAAATTTCTACTTTGTTCTGTTATATATCAAATAAAGAAAATAAAATCTTTCCCTATTTCTTAGTTTTGTAAACAAGAGCTAAGAGCAACAAATGTTGCGTGTGCAACAATGTCATATTTGCCAGATGCACTGGAGTAAGATCAGTTTATACCCCGGCATATACCTCCTTATAAACCCACCAGCTTCCTAAAGCTCTAGTCCAGATATGGCTTCTCAGAGAATATTCTCAGAGATGACACACAAACCTTTTCCATCTCGAGGAGGGGCTCCCTTTGCTTTAAAACTATCCACTGGTGCTTTTGTATCTGTTTCCAAAGCAATGCTTATCTGTATCTCAGACTTGAACTTGGAGTATTTATTACTCAGCAACTGGTACCATTTTGGTGCCTAGAGAATAACAGCAAAACAAAAAAAACAAAACACCTTAACAGTTAATAAGAAATACACAGTGGGGAATGTTCTATAAGGTTCTAAATATATTTCCTGTAGTTTCTGAGTACTTTCTTCTCTTTTAAAATATTTTTTTTCACGTTTCCCTCAAAAGAAATTAATCCTGCTTAAGAAGCTAAGTGAATTTCCTCTTGAGAAAATTCAGCAGAAGTTCAGACTGTCTTCCTTGCTTCTATTGCTATGTTTCAACAGGTACTATATTAAAGAGAAGAAAACACAATATATTTCTCTCCATCTTTATTCTTATGTCCCTAATCTCACTTCATCCCTTAAGCAATAAAAGACTAACAATTTTCCACTGCCTTAACCCCTAATTTTTCACTTTTTCTGTTATACCTTTTCTGCCTGCCACATTTGTTTTGTTCTGTTTATGTGAAATAAGGAAAAGAAAAGTTTAGTGTTAATAAAAATATTAAAGTAAAGGCCTAATGGTAGAGTTTTGGGTTATGAACCAAGATTTGACTGATATTGAAATATAAAGGCTTTCTCACAGAATGAAGTATCCTAAATTACCTGAATATCCCCCCCAAAGTAACCTCAGAAATTCTAGTACCCAAAGCAGTTTGCAAAATCTCCTGGCCCAGGACCACATGTATCATTACTGCAGAGGCACCATTTCAACACCTGGAAACAGCCTTCTTACTCTGACCACTGCTATACAAAGGCAGGGAACTGGTACCTATACTGACCCAAACCAAAAACCTGCTGTTTTATATTCAAGTTATGTTTGATAAGTAAAATAGGCTTAACTAGGCCATAGGTTTAAAAGAAAAATCCAAACCAAGTTTTTTTAAAAGGCAAAAATTCATAATATAGTTTGTTGCTGCATTTCTTATGAGAAATATCTTCTAATTTTAAGTATAAGCCTGAAAAAAAGATTTTTAGCTACCTGCACAATTTATGATATATTTTTCATATGTAACAGATGATATATTTTTCTGAATATATATTTTTCTGTTATGTAACTCAGAAAAATAAAGCTAGGTTTTTCTCTAATGTTTATTTACAGAAAATCAATTTATTGCCAACTTCAAATATTCTACTGGCCAACTTCAAATATTTCTGATGGCAAACAGAAGGGAATAAGCAAGACAACATTTAGTTTTCTTAAAACTAATGTAATTTGGAAAGATTTCTCCTTAACTTTGCTCACAAATATGATGACGAACTGTCCTGAAGGACGAGACAAGGGAAAAGGAAGGCCGAGAGCCTTTAGAGGTGTGATCTCCTCTCAGTTATCCCCCTCCTAAGAGGATCTGCCTTCTCTGTGACTCCAGAAGTGTCTTACAGACTCATGCAAGTTGCAGCAGAGAGGCCGCTAAGAGAAACGTCAGGGGCAGTCATGGCTCTTGGTTGAGGGTCTAAGACCAAAGAAGAAAAGGTTTTTCAGGACGTAGGGGCAGAGAGGTGATGAGTACCCAAGGACAGAGGAGAAACGAGTCCTCTTGCAAAGCAACTAAAATTTCAGTTTCTTTTGAATGACTCCAAATTTGGGCCAGGCTGACTGGCTCATTTGCAAATATCACTGCTATCAGCAGCAAAAACATTAGTAACAGATACATTCTCTTCATAGAATTCTAATTTAAGATTCAAATCAAGAATAGAGAACTTTAATACAAGAATGTTTTTACTTTATTTTCTTAAGAAAGTTGAGACAAAGCAAAGTCATTAAGAAAAACTGAAAGTAAACATTTCTAAAGTCAATAATATACAAAAAATCAGAAGATACTTAAAAAGACATAAGAAGAAACATTTTCAATAACAAAAGGCACTAACACAGGAATCAAAACCTTGAATTCTTTTTTTTTTCCTTTGTTTGTATGGGGTACTGTTCACATAAGTGTGTTTCAATAAGTTCACTTACTCTGACTAGTACACAAGGAATGCAAAGAGCGGGTAGTAGGGAAATCAATTAGAATGTCTTCTGATAGCCACGGTAAAAAATGATGGCAGCTTAGGCTGGGATGGCAGCAGCAAAAGTGCAGAACAGTAGATGGTTCAGGAGGGGAAATTCAACTGGAAAGAGTGGTTATAGAGGCTTGAAAAGAGAGGTGTCGAGGCAGACTTCTGTATTTCTAGTTTACATAACTGGAAGAAGAGTGGTGACCATTCACTGAAGCAAGGAACGCCTGAAGAGGATTACCTATGAAAGCAGTTGCACATGTTAAGCTTGCAGTAACAGCAACCTGAACATGGATTTGAGCTCAGAGAGAAGTTTCCTTGAGAAAGATAGTTCTAGGTCAAAGGAATGACCAAAAAGGCAGGACTTTCTAAATCAAATTCATAAACTAAAACATAAGAACTGTCATATTGGCTCAAACCCATGATCTGTCAGGTCCAGTATCCGATGTCCTTTCCATCAATCTGATACCTTTTGAAAACAATCAACTGTCTAACATAATCAGTAACAAAACATCAAAAGGGCAGTACCTGCTTTGTTTCTTGAGCAGTTCTTAAGTCTAGAACAATGTAACCTATAGTTTCCTTAGCTGAAGATAAAGGATCCAAGGCAAAACACTGGAGTTTGATAGGAGTACGCTGTAGCCTGTAACATAACAATTTATGTGATAAATAAAATAGCTTTTGCTTACTATTGAACTGACTTTCTATTAGCCTTGAAAAAGCTGCCTACTACTACCAACACAATGATAATTTTGTAGGATAACCTATACTAGTCTATTTTTCCTGAAAAACTCTTCAACTGGCATCAACTATTAATTACATCTACTTATCTACATACCAACTAAGTAAAACAAGTCAAAAATCTTAGTCTCTCTCATCTAAGAAGCTATAATCTAGGTGAATGTTTCTCAAGCTTCTGTAATGTACAGAACTCTTTTAAAGTCAAAAATTACCACGAATATTCAAGGTTGACTTTAAATTGTTTTTCTAATACTGTGTCACACTCATAAAACTACAAATACACATATATGCTCACACCTTTGTTACTAAAAAAATGAAATAAACTTAGGAATTAAATACCATAAACTATTAAAATTAAATTAACAATAATTTAATGTAATACATGACAATATTCTGTAAGCATGACCTTGACTGCATTATCATGGGTTCTCTTGAGTCTGGAACCACTAGACTGGCTCATAACAGTAAGTTGATTCAATTTTGCCACCACTTCTATCTAATGGAATGACTATGAAACCTGCCCTGGCACAGAATCATCATTTATACATTCGATTTATCTGCATTATTTTCTTAGCCTACAACATTCAGAGTGGTACCACTTGGCACTAACACAACTGTAAACACAACCACCAATGCAGGCACTAATATCTCATATCAGCACCTATCTAAGCAGATATTCCAGAAGCCATTGAGAGGAAACAAAAATTTTGATGTTCTCTAAGAATTTAATACCCTCTCAAATAAATCCATGGACTGATCTAGCAATAGAAGAAAATAAATTTCTCTTTGCTCTGTTTAACTTTTTATTTTTATTTGATTTAGTACTAAAAAAGAGCAAGTATTGAAGTGACTATGTGTTTCCCAGAAGGAAATAGATTTTCAATCCTTTTTTTAAATAAAAGTATCAGTTTTCTTGCCTGCTTCTGATCATCAGAGTTCATGAAATAAATAAGAGGCTATAACTTTGTCTGTTTTATATACTAATAAAATGTTTAAATATCTAAAATCAAATGTAAAATTAATTAGAAAGAGTCTCTCATATAATTACTACGTATATCTCTACATATCCTTGGCAAGCCAGGTAAAATATACAATAAATGAATTAAAAGAAATTACAATGAATTGCAACACATGTTTAATATTAAGTAGGCATCATTATAGCATTTCTAGAATATCTATTCTCTCAGACATCAGCAAAAAACAAAGCTAGATGCAGTGGTTAAAAGCTTAGGCTCTGGAGCTGGACTGGCTGGGCCCTACCACTATCCAGCTGACTGACTTAGGGCACGTTACTTAACCTCATAGGCCTCAGTTTTCTCATTTGTAATGTGGGGAAATAATAATACCTCCTTCGTAATGTTGTTCTGATGTTTAAATGAATTATTGTTGCAAAGTACTTTGAAAATTTCCTGGCACATTAAAAAACCACTCAACAAATATTATTATTATAATCTAATGAGAGATACAAATGTATTTACTTATAATAGCCCAAAAAGAGCAGAACATATTGAAAATAACAATCACCTATGCTGATGAAGTGCCTTCCTGTCAATTTCCCAGGCTAACTCAGTAGCAAATTCTGGCTGGTCAGTATGGTCCACAGGATCTGTAGCCAACTGTTCTCCATCAAACTTTGCTTCTACTACAAGCATATGCTTTGGACGTTTGGGGAAATGGCGACCTGGAAAAGGAAAAAAACAACTATACAGGTTAATCAGAAGTGTACAAATATCAAATATGATCATTTAGCATGTGATTTAAAAATTGATATTATGTTATGAGTGGTTGACTTATCATATATTCCATAAAGTACTTCACTAACACATACTCATATACACACTCATAAGAAACATGGATCAAATTTAAAGCTATAATTTATAATTAGTGCTTCTCAAACATGAATGTCTACATCAATCACCTGAGGACTCTTAAAATGTAGATTCTGCTTCAGCAGGTCTAAGGTGGGCCTGAGAGTCTGCATTTCTATCAAGATCAGGGGTAATGTCAATGCTGTTGTCCTTGGTTCACACTTCAAGCAGCAATGATCTCGATAACATTTAGAATTAAACAGTTAAAATGTGATTACACTAATTTTAGATATTATTATACCAGTACTTAATATAGAACAGTTAAGTCATTTGGAGAGTTGGGAAATAATCAAGCTAGCAAGAACAAATTTACCTGCATCTTCCTTTTCCTGTTAACACAGTTAAGAATACTTTGCAAATTACAGAAGAGAAATAGACTCATGTATTCATTCATCCTATTCATAAGGACATTGTTGCATATTATCAAGAAATATTAAAATATTCTATCTACACATCACTTTTCATTTGTACTGCCTGACTGTTCACTGTTTACTGAAGGCATATTCAGAGTCAAGTATTATGTCAGATTACAGGACACAAAAAGAAGAAAACAGAGTACTTGCCCTTGAGGCACTGGGGGTCTAGTGGAAAGAAACAAACTTAAAACACTGAAAACAGGAAGCTTAAGAACTAAGGAAGAAGCACTAAGAATCTGACAGTCAACCTGTTTACAGGTCTGGTGAGGGGGATCTCGCTCAGGGGAGTTTTAACCACTGTTAAGTAAACACATCCCTGCTGCTACTCACTCTGGTACAAGCTACTGGGTTAGGAAGGAAGCTGGTCAGAAAGGCCTTGATTGCAAACCTGTGAGTTTCAGCCTGAGGCTCTACTTGAAAGCCCCTATTTAGGAGTCTTACCAGGTATGGCACGGCTCTCCCAATTAGCACTCACAGACGCCTCTCTCTGGACCTCATTTTCAGCTGCTCTAAAAGATCACTAGGTTCCCCAAATGAATTTCATATATTTCAAAAAAACCTATATTTTCAGTCAGATGATCATAACTATAACCTCCAATAAGCCTGAGAACAGAGGATGTGTAGTGGAACAAACAGGTGCCCGGCTCGTCCCTAAGACAATGAATATCCTGAGAACAGAACCCTGTCTTCTTCATCCTTCGAATCCAATACATAGCTGGAATTTTGCTCATGGTAAAAACCTAATCATTTTCTTTTGAATAAAGAGCATTTCCAGAAATGTAGTCAAGAAACTGCAAGCAGCTCAATACAGCTGAAGGATTGGGACCACATGAACCTATGGCAGGAGGGGAGACGAGGCTGGTAGGCAAGAGGTCTACCATAAAGGGCCATATATGCTATTCAAAGCACAGAGACATTATCCTTTAGGGCACCAAAGGATTTTAAGAAAATTAGATTTGCATTTCAGAAAGATTATCCCCAGACAATAATGTAAACAGTAGATGTTTTCTGGAAAAGAAGAAAACATTTATAAAACAGACTCCTGAAATGATTATTACAATAGATTAGGTGGATAATGAGGGCCCCAAAGCAGGGCACTCATAATGGAAACTCATTCATTTAAAAGTTTACATGAAGCACCTACTATTGTTTTAAACATAAAATCGACAACACTGGGTAACCATTTGGAAGCTGGGGATGGAGAGGGAACCCAGGAAGCAGATGAGGCCCAGGTTCTTGGCTTGAGGCACCAGCCTGGTTACAGCGGATGGAAATGCAAACACAAGAGGAGGGACAGTCTGGAGGGAGGACACACGCTAGTTTTAGATATGTTTGTGGCAACACCTAACTGACATCCCTGACTCCAGCTTCTCCTCCCTGCATGCTGCTCCTAAACTAAACTTGCAAAAGACACTCTCCTACTTCAGAACACTGTACGCTGCCCCCTTACTTTTTAGAACATTAAATCTAAACTCTTTGGCTTTCAAGAACCTCCGAGGCCTACGCGTTCTAGCTATACAAGCTTATTTCCTACTACAGTATTCCAAAATATTCACCTTCCTCGACCCTGGTCATCTTGCTGACCTCTTCCCTGTTCCACCCACCATGCTCACTCCCACACTGGCCTGTGTTGTCTAACTGCCTGGGATGACTTTCTTCTATCCTCACCTAACGAACGCTTACTTACCACTCAAGGCACTTCAGCCATCTCCCCACCCACCACCCCAATACCTAGGTTTACAGCCCGTATCACATCATTTTTTAATATCACATTACATCCCAACATATTGTGTCCTGCACATTATTTTGATCTTTCCAAGGAGACAGAACGCTACAAAGAGAAAGTGCCTGCCTCACAATTCTGTTTCGTCATAGCATGGGGTACAGCTCCAAGTCCAAAAGCTATTATTAACCAAACTATAAGAGGATTTCAGTCATAAGCCTTTAAACAATCAGTAACCTAACAGTTAAAACTGCCCCAACACTTTATGGCTTCTCGTCAGTCTTTTGTTCCAAAACTCAAAAACCAGGTTTACGTCCTCTTCCCTCCCACCCCCCAAACAGTGCCAAGCTCCACAAAATACCTCCCATGGGGGCTGGGGGGAAAGCCACTCATCCCTCTGGCCCACTCAGATGCCTCCTGCTTCATGTAAATCCCAATCTACCCTCACTTCACCTCTCCCCTCCTGTGCCCTCCACTTTCCTGCAGTCTGCTCTCCCACCGCACTGAACTGAAGCAATCGCAGAACACACCTTGCTTTTCCACACCTTAAGTGCTTTTTGTGCCTCCCTTTGCCTAGAATGCCTTCCTTCCTTTTTTGACCTGACAAATTCCTAATCATCTTTTAGGACCTAAATAAATGTCACCTCCTCTGGGAAACCTTCCCCAGCTCCCCCAGACAGAGGTGGACATTCCCTCTTCCACACCCTGATGAATTATGTGTTAGCTTTTAGAACCAGGGCTGTTTTATTCTTACATTCCCATCTCAGTGTCTGACACTCGATGAGTCTCCAACAAAGAGATGTCACTCATTCAACCAACCAAACTTCAAGGCATGTATAATAGACCCTCTTGACACCCAGTCTTCTAAATTCCCCCTCAGGACTTGTAAAGGGAAAGGCCTCCGCGCTACTTCTGAAATTGCAGGAAACACTTATTGGAGTCAAAGCGAAGTTCTTACAAATGGTATTACCCGGAGGCCACTGAACAGAACGTGCTTTCCAGGCACACTTCCAGCTCGTATATAAAAGTCATCGACGTGCTGCTTCTGATGGAAATCGTTTTTTCCTATATTCTCTGGGGCTACGGCTATCACGCTAAATACCACCTATCCCTAATAGCTCTCACACTCCCCCGAGAGATTTTTAAATCAATTGCCTAACAGATCTCACTACATTCAACTCTGAACAAGTCTTTGGGGACTGCAAAAGCAGGATGACAGGGTTCTTAAGGTTAACAAAGCCCCGGTCCGACACTCCTCTGTTAAAACTCCGGAAGCAGCAGCTGCAAAAGCAAGTCCCGGGCCGCTCACCTTCTAGGATGGACACGACAATGAGGAGCTGGTCGGACTTGGAGACCATGGTCGCGGCCGGCGGCCCGCAGGCGGGGTCTGCTGGGGGGAAGAGCGAACCGGGCGAGTTGCGGTAGCCCGCGGCTCCCGGGGGCTCCCACTGCCCGGCCCCGGCTCTGAGGCCCGGGCCCGCCGCCGCAGCCTGCAAGTCCCCGGCCCCGGGCCGCCAGCCCCCACCCTTAACCAGCCCCGACTCAAGGCAAAAGCCGCTCGGCCACTCGGCCCGGCCGGAGGTAGAGGCGAGCCCGCCGCCTCAGGACCTTTTGCCGCCTGTGGAGCCGCTTTTCAAACGCCCAGGCAGCCGCCGCGGCCGCCGCCGCGCCCCGCTTCTGCCTAGCAACCAGGCCCGCAGGCCCAGTGCCCCGGGGAGGCTGGAGGACAAAGGGTGATAGAGATCAGAGCAGTCGAGGATAGAACGCCGCTCAGCCCGCTTCGCCTGCTGCCCTTTTACGCTACGTTCCAGAGCCGTAGGGAGAAGACTAGTCCATTACCTCACAGCGCCCCCTGCTAGCCGGACTGGGGAAGGCGGGCGATTTGTTGGGGAGCAACTGCGCAAGCGCACTACTGCAGTAAACGCTTCCTGAAGTTCCCTTTTAAGGAGTGTGGGTGCTGTCTCTGCTTTGTGCCCCAGAGGCAACCTGGAAGTAGCCTGTCGCTAGAGATTTAAAAAAGAGAAAAACTAGCTCCGTTCTGGTCCCGGTGTCCACACTGCTTAAAAATTAAATCACATAAAAATAATGACTTAAGTCTGAACTCCCTAAATTGCCCTCACGCGGCACCTCAAGTTTCCACGCTTTGAAAACAAGTAGGGTCAATACGGTAATTACTGTAACTGTTGGCGGTGACGTAAGGTCTCTGAGAATTTCCTGCACTTTAGAAATTTCACTAAAGTAGAAACACTGTCAAGCGGACAGGGTAATTAAAGGTATAGGTTCTTCTACACCCTGATAACAAAGTAATTAGCACAATCAAGACCAAAAGTTTAACAGGGCATTTCAGTGCCGTCAACTGACATTTTTCCCTTTACACTCCTACCCCCCAAACTTCAGGCTTTATTTTAGGAAAGACAAAGAATCTTTTGGAGGCTATCTAGTTTGAAACTGGACCTTGAGCAGGGTAGGTGGGGGGGAGGAGGAAAGAACAATCCCCACCCCTCACCCCTAGCCCCACCCCTGCTTTGTACCCAAAAGAAAAGGAGTAGTATGTGGAGACTGGACTAGGTTCCTTCTAAGACCGTTTCAGGTCCCTTCAGAGACCTCCCTGAAATAAGACATTATGCAATACAAATCGAAGTAATTATCTACTTTGGGTTCATCGTCGAACAATGCAATCTTTTGTAGAACATGGTAAACAGATTCAAAAATAGATAGAATAATATGATGAACCCGCAGGTAACCAGATAATCAACAATTACCAACTAAAAACCAATCTTCTTTGATGAGGATTTTAGGCTCGTTAATTTTAAAAACTGCAGATGAGAAGCAGGCTCCGAGGACTGGAATTTGCTTGCCCTTTGAGAGACATTTGCATTTGTGAAAGAAGGGAGATGACCTTGTCCCTAGAAACTCTTAATGGGGTAGGCAAGAATTTAAGTTGGTTACTGTCTGGCAATCTCATGTAACTGGTTTAGGGTGATGGCTTCTGACCTTTACTTAATCCAGTTTGATTCTTATCTAAAAGTCATGGGATCACCCAATAGCCAGACCCTACCTGCACTGATACCATTTTAACTTTTTTTCATATTCTTTCCTTTGTCTTGTAAAGAGATGGCTCACATACCTAAGCCTTAAATTTAGCCTTGCTCTCCACCCGTGTTTGCAGCAGAAGCAGCTCTGACTGCCTGTGGGTCCTGTCCCCAAGCACCACCTCTGCCTGCCCATGGGTCCTGTCCCCAAGCACCACCTCTGCCTGCCCATGGGTCCTGTCCCCACGCCTGTGGCAGCAACAGCTCCCCATGCCAGCAGCAGCTCTGACTGCCCATGGGTCCTGCCCCCATGGCAGCAGAAGTGGCAGCAGCAGCACCTCCTCCTACCCGTGGGCCCTGTCCCCACGCAGCAGCCTGACTGCCCATGGGTCCTGTGCCCATCCTAGTCCACACTATTCTCTAAATAAAAGAGCACTACTGCCAGATCTTGAGAGTCCAAGAAATCTTTCTTTCGACTCCTCGGCTCACCGACCCTACATCATTCTTCATCTATTGCATTAATTTGAAGGAAATCCCTAGCATCATGTCAATTCATCTCTTTCAATATATACCTCTAAAAGACAAAGATTTTTTTAAAATATCTTAAAATATTAGATACTTCACCATAATTACATTATTTTACCTGAAAAACAATAACAATTCCTTAATACCATTAAACATACATTGTTCAAATTTCCCTGATTGTCTAATAATTTTTTCAGTTGGTTTGTTCAAATCAGGATCCAAACAAGTTCCGAAACACAATGTGTTTGGTTGGACTGTCTCCTGTCTCTTTTAACCTATAAGGACTCACTCTCTATTTTTTTTTTCTTGAAATTCTTCTTTGAAGAAACTGGTCGTGTATCCTGTAGAGTTTACCACAGTCTACATTTTGTTGATGGAATACTAATGTTGTATTTAATGTACATACATCCACATTGACAGTACTCAAAGAACATTAGCAAACAAATCAACAACAAGCAAAATACAGGGTTATCAGTGGTGTAAAACGCTATTTAACCTTAAAGTCTGGACAAAGGGAGGTCAGAGTAATGAGACCGAGTGTCTCCAATCTCCAATGGAAAGAAGACCCCAGGAGATCAGAGTCTGAGACCTACCTCTGCCATTTACATGCTGGGTAACCTTACCCAAGTCATTTTATCTCCTTGAGCTACAGTTTCTCCTATACAATGTTAGTATACATGATTCCTTAGTTCAGGACTTAAATGTAGTAAATGCTATTTAGTTGTTATCTTTTTACGAGAACAATCTCAGACCTTAAGTAGTAACTGTAAAAGACCCAGGAATTGCCATCAATACACCTTGCTGTTTTGCTTTAGGATATCCAAGCAGGGCTGAAAATCTAGATTGTAAACCACCACTGAATGCCAGAGAATAATCTCAAGTCAGAAAAAAATCTGACAAATCATTAAAATTAACTAAGAAACTTTTTCACGTAGTAAAATTTTCACGTAGTTCCCTTTTCTTGGAATTTCCCCTGCCCAAACAACGCTATTACTTCTAAAACCACCTCATCACAGCTACTGAAAAGTCATCAGCTTAGTGGGCATGGTTATTTTTCAGACTGTACAAAATTAATGACATGAAATTTCCCATCTCTCCCATCTAGAAATGGAATTATAATTCTATCAGCATTTATAGCCTTCTTATCTGTTATTCTATAATCTAATTTCCTTTCATATGCAATACTAAACAGTAGTAACTTCAGTTCTGGCATAAATCATCATATTTTAGCTTAAATTCATTAGAGAAAATTTTGTTATAAGTTTATAAAGTACCAATTACTGTTTCAAAATACGTAAGTAAATGCTAATAAAATATAAAATTTTTGTCTATTAGACAATGTAAGATTCATTACACTATAAACATGCAAATTCAAACTGACGAGTTTGATTATATACTTGATTCTGAATTCATTAGTTTGTCAGCCTAAGAGCTTATTGTATTAGGTAGCTTTCTATTTCTATGAATTTACACACACACACACACACAAAAGAACAAAACACAGTGCTTTGACTCATTTTAAGCCTTTCTTTTTCTGTAGCTATTTTATATTTGGGAAAAACGCTTTACTTGTGGTACGCCTCTGTACTTTTGATCTTTTCAACAACATCTGTGGCCCACCACAGGAGGGATCATGAGTTGCATCCCACTTCCTCAGCCCCTTCCCTTTTTCTGTCCCCTCCCCACCACACACGCATACTCACACATGCACACTCAGTAAAATTTAAGGCAAGCTCCCAGGGCTAATAAATTATGGGTATTGAATAACTGCTATTTGTAAAAAGCATGATCTTCAAGAGGTGCTTAGAAAATAGTCTCATTCTGGAAGGAGGGGTGGGAGTGGACGTAGTAACTATTACCTACTTAGTGCCAAGATCAGGTGACTTCCAATCCAGGATCTGATTTCATTAAACTTGACAATTAATTTGGGTGTCTTTAATGCTTTGAATAAAGGCCACTAATGTCTACGGTAGGAGAGACAATGTCGCCCAGTAGTGAGAATATACCTGCATTCCAAGTTCCACAGTGTTTTTAGCTTAGTCACTTAGCTAAGTCCCTTTTCTCTGAACCTCAGTTTTCCTCTTGGTAAAACAGGGTAAATAGTCCTTATCTCACGTGGTTTTTGTGAGGATTAAATGGCGTTGCATCTTTTAAGGGCCTAGGCTGGGATGAAATCTCTGAATGTGGTAGCTATTTTTATTTTTATTGTGGAAAGATTCTGGTATTATTTTGTGATTTGTTCCTTTTCTGCTTCTGCGAAAATAACCAGCTGCTCTATACCCCGTTGCCTTGGCCTAAATTTGTGTTTTAGGGGTGATATCCCCGCAAACAGCCCCTCTCCCTGGCTTTTGTGGAAGACTACAGCAGAGCCTCCCAAAGTCAAACACTCCTCCAGGTCAGCCAGGAGCCACTGTGAAGTGGGCCGGGCTGGGCCTGAGCGGAAGCCGAGCTCCATGGCTGTGGAAAGGGACAGCCCTTCTCTGCCCCAGTTGGTTATTGCCATGCAGTAAAAGCCAGATTTTCCAAATTTCCATAAAAAGCTAGAATTATAGATTTTTACATGAACTCATACAATTTTTAAATGCTGTAACTAGTTTCAGTTTAAAAAACAAAAAAGAAAAGAAACACTGCAGGAGCCAAACCCAAACTTCTGCCAGCTGTGGGTTAGTTACCTTTGGCCTAAATTCATTAAGGTGATTATAATGAGTATCCCAGAAGGGCAGGGAAAGTGAGCAGGAAGGAAGGCAGAAGAGATTGCCTAAAACGGGAAAGGAGAGGGATGAAGGAGAGTGTGGTGGGGACCCACATTCCACTCCCTGGCAGAACCTTCAGGAGGGGACAGAAAGGGACTCGCCCTGTGGAGTCCCTAGGGAAGTGAGACTTTAGGCTCCAATTTGTCATCCTTGACACAGGTTCTTATGCCCCTAATTTGACACAAAATCAGTAAACTTACTAGACTTCAAGAGACCGTGAAGGCTTGGATGTAGGACAGCATCTCAGTGACCAGCAGGGGCAAAAATTTTCAAGGCCTCCCCAAATATTTACTCGGTGTAAGAACCCCAGCACCCTCTGCACAACACTTTGTGTGTGGAGGAGGGAGCCCCAGTGATGACTGAGATTGAACTTCCGCCCAGCAGAAGGAGTTTGGGGCTGAATTTAAGAGTCTAAAGAAGAGCAACATTTCTTGCACTCCTTCCTTTGTGGCGTAAGCTTCACTGGGTTACTCTAGGCTGGATGAGCTTTGAGCCACCCTGTCATGGTGTGTGTCACGGTGGGTGGCTCTCTCTGAGGCAATGTATAGAGTAGAGGGTGGGAGAGTGCCCCCTGCTCCATAGAGAACAGACAGAGCTGAAGACGCTTCTGGAACTGTGGGAAAGGGCTGCAGAAAATGCTGCTCAGTGTTCCTTTGGAAAGACTATGCCATCAATAGAGTGCCTGTGTACTAGAGGCAGCAGACTTTCGAGAGGGCTTCATTTTAGGGGTAGAGGATAGAACAGACGGTAGATGCTGAAAGACCTACCACCGTACCACTGTGACGTTAAGAAACACTACATGACGTTGCGGGACCTTGATTCACCTATTATGCAATGTCTGACGTGTGTTGATTTTTCTTCCTCTAAAAAGCTTCCTTTTGAAACATTGAAGACAATAGTGGGGGAAGAGCTGATGCCAGCCTACTCAGCTGTCTAGTGGGGAAATTCCCCGGGCTTCTGGTTGAGGGTTTTGGCCTAGGGAAGTTTTGAGGGTTTTGGCCCATGACCCCACTAAATGATAACATAGAGTCTTCTGTACTACAAGAGATCTCTGGCAGGGGCCAGCCCCGTGGGTGAGTGGTTAGGTTCACACGCTCCGCTTTGGCGGCCCAGGGTTTCACCGGTTCAGACCCCGGGCGTGGACATTGCACCACTCATCAAGGCGAGTCACTGAGGTGGCATCCCACATAGCACAACTAGAAGGAGTCACAACTTAAAATACACAACTGTGTACCGGGGGGCTTTGGACAGAAAAAGGAAAAATAAAATCTTTAAAAAAAAAAAAGACATCTGTGGCACAAGGGTTCTAGTGAATGCTGCTATTACAAGTACACCTGAAGGGTATAAAACTATTCCCTCCCTCTCTGTGTCGTAATGAACAACGGCAACAAAAAATTACACCAACAGGCAATAATTACTGCCATCCCCTCTTCCCGCCCCGGAATGAAGAGAAAAACTCTAAACAAATGGCCCAGATTCAGAGAAGATAGAAGCCTGGCTCAACTTCTTACCCACCTTCCTAAGCAACAGCACAAGCAGCTCCCCCAGCCAGGAGCTAGCAAGCTTAGCTGCACAATTTCACAAGTGGTATCACAAAGCCATTATCCCTTGACAGCTGCATAAATCACAAAACTGTCCTTCCTGAATTATTGCACGTGTTTGTGTTGCCAACATAGTACTTTTTATTTGCGTAAATGTGTACATTTCCAAGCAGGTTCTACCACGTGTAACAGGCAACAGGAGGTTGAATAGGGACTTTATCTGTTGCCTTGGAGTTGTCACTCATGATCCAAAGGATGACAGAGAGGGGTCATGTCTCTCGTTCTGAAGAGCACGCAAAACAACTAAGGTCCAAACACCTCTCGAGGGCTTTGTAAGAGGTGACCATAGTGTCTTTGCTACCCACAATCTTAATCCAGCACCCACCCAACGCTATATTCAAAGATGATGGGCCAAGGAGTGGTGAGTGATAAACCTAAGGTCCTTCCCATTATGGAGCGTGGAAGTGCTTCCCATCCTCACTCCAAGCCCAGTAAAAGGGAGTGGATCCAAAGGAAACTCTCTCAGAGATGAATGGACTTGCTGATCAGCAGCTCACTGTGGATAACTGAGGAGGAAGAAGAGAGAAAAAGAGACTTGTATGTGTGTGTGTGTGTGTGAGAGAGAGAGAGAGAGATTGATTAGCAGCCTGCATCCACATTTTGTTGTGGCAAAAATGTGTAAGATTCCCATGGATGAAAAGAATTTGGTGGCAGGTCACTTCAATTGGGCCATTTGGTCTCCAAGAGGACAGGCCACCAGGTCAGGAGAGTGCAGCAATGAGATGCTTTGGGGTGAAGTATCTGAGATGGGAACTAATCAGGTTTCAGAAGCAATTGAACAGGAGGAGTCAAAAGTGGCTGAGTTAGGCCTGTCTCCAGAAAAGACTATATTGCATTGGGAAGCACCCCCATGCTGCTCCCACCAACATTGCCCCTAGAAATAATTCACACATGTGTCCCAGGAGAGACTCAGCATTTAGGTTGGAGCCACTCAGAGGGCATCAGAGACTGATGGATATCAAACAGAGAAAGAGCAACAGACAAGAGAGGACCACACCTTCATCTGCTAAGTCAGGGATATTTTCAGTCTTTCTCCATCTTTGATCCCAATTCTTTGAGGAGAAAAGGTCCCAAAAGAAAGAGAGGAGAGGGAGTGAAAAAGCTGACCCCATTCCTTTCCCACTCTAAATTCCTTAGGTGAAAATTCTGCTGGAACAGGGAGCATGGAAGGAGATAAGATTTCAAACAGATATGAGGTGGAATTTTAAAGTTGATTAAATTGGGCTGGATTGATATTTTAGTAGCTGAAAGTGATCAGGAAGCTATGGGATCTGACCAAGCTGTCATTAAGGGATGGGAGCAGGAGACTCAATGGAGCACAGCTAAAATCAGTAACTGGAGAAAAATGGAACCATTTCATATTTATACTCTGACTCGAGATCAGAATGTTGAACAAACCAGTTATTTAATAATAATAACAGCAGTGTCCTATCAACTCTCCTGATCTTTCCATTAACACTCTGGAGAGTAAAGCGGGGTTTTACTACGTTTTAACAGGTGAGAAAATCTGAAGTTGGATACCTTGGACAATTTGATAACACTGAGAGCTCAGGTCTTCTGAGTGCTTGTGTTAAGCTACCCCAGCGCCTCTCAAGCGTATGACCTGAAACCAGGAAACTGTGCCAGGAAACTGGAGTAGAAACTCCTGTATCATATTCTGGAGCAACGATGTTAGTCAACGGTAAGAACTTAAAACAATCAGGAAACCAAATGAATAAAATAGACATTTTGCCTGATTTTTAAGGATAAAACACACCACTTCAAAGAAATTTGTTTTGGACTACATCTTCAGCCTTTACCCTACCCAAACCCCATCCATGTCAACCCTCCTCTCCAATTAAGGAGTCACCTGATGGACTCTGATAAGCTCCTCACTTACATTCTTGAGCCAGCTTCCTTTTAAAAGCTGTTTGTAATAGTGAAAAGGGGAAATATAATGTCTAAGGGGAAGTAAAGTGTATTTCTGCATAACGTTCCACGGGGTTGGAGAAAATTAAAGTTATTATCCTAATTACATATTGAAATCATTGCTATTTTGATATAGTGTATGAAGGTCTTAGCAATGTTGACTTGGATATTCTGGTTACTCCAGATTTAAATGGTTGTATGGGGGCCAGCTCTGTGGCCTAGTGGTGAAGTTTGCAGGCTCCACTTCAGTAACCCAGGGTTCAGATCCTGGGCATGGACCTACACACTACTCATCAAGCCATGCTTTGGTGGCATCCCACATAGAAGAACTACAGTGACCCACAACTAGGCTATCCAACTATGTACTGGGGCTTTGGGGAGGGGAAATAAAAAAAGGAAGATTGGCAACAGATGTTAGTTCAGGGCCAATCTTCCTCACACAAATAAAAGAACAAATGATTGGATGTTTAACTGAAAAGTATTCTTAGGATTGTTGAGTGTAATAACAGGATATTAGTGTACCCTATAAATTGTTACAAAGTGATTTTTATCACAAAAATGATTAATGTCCCAGATAAGAGTTGGATACAAAATAAAAAGTTTTTGGCTAAGAATCTGCAATGTCAGCATTGACTGGCTTAGCCTAACATTAACCAGTAATATATAATCTTCGAAAAATCAGTAAACCTAAATTTCAGTAAGTTAGTGAGCATATTATTTTGTTCATCACCATATTCCTAGTTCCTAGAAGTGTGTCTTGAGTAAATTTGTAGTAGCGGCTCCATAAGTTCTTGTTAAAAAAAAAAAAAGCTAAATTTACAGCAATTTTAGAAATATGTCTGTACCAGTGATATTGAGTGATAGAGATATAGTGCTCACATGTGTAGAGGACAAAGGTGAATACATAATTTGGTGCACATCAAGAAATGTAGCTGTGAGATTGTCTTGTTCAGACTGTACCAGCCATTCTTTGATACATTAAGAAAGACTTTGTAATCTATTTGATTTCAGAAACTTTTTAACAATATGAGAAGAAATGATTTATTGGACTAGAGGAAAAAGGAAAGATTTACAGTGATGCTTTGGAGGAAAGGCTTGAAGGTTAAGATGACTGTAAACAAATGATTTTGCTGGGATGTCAGGGAGGAGAGTGAGTGGGTTAACCTTGAAAAATGGGATTATTCTACAAGTGTTAAGAGGAGAAAGAGGAAAATTGAAGGTAAAAAAGGAAAAGAAGACAAATATAATAATAAGCTTCTATTTTTCGTTAGTGCCACAAGAAGCCTGTCAAGCAAAGAGGGTCACTCCATTAAGGAGGGAGAAGGGTATTTAAAATAAGAAAGAAAAAAAATTTAAAAATCTAGACTTCTGCAGAATTTAAAGCAATACTCATAAATACAATGAGAGGTATTTTCTAAATAGGTTTTTAAAAGTATGTATTTGTCAGCCAGTTCTAATAATTCTTATTAAAATTAAATTTGCGTTGTACCAAGATATGGGATATTGTAGTTTTGTCCACCATCCAGGCATTTTTTATTAACAAACTGGTTTCTGTTATCTCTATCAAGGAATATGAACACACTCAAGTGATGTCTATTCATCAGGGTGAAGTTAAAAAGACGTTTTATTACTCGTTTATTATTATTTTCTTGCTGGGAATTTTAACACTGTTTTGATACAGTGCATCCCAAATCTTTGTTTAAATTAAGTCATTATGTCAACAGCATAACTGCCAGTGGAGTACAATCTCTTAATTACGTTCCGTGAGACAGGGACCTTGTTTGTTCAACTCTCTATCCCTGGGGTCTAGAGTAGTGTTTGGCACACAATATTCTATAAATATTTGTTGAATGAATGGATAAAACTACAATGAATTTTAGCAAGTAGATGGACTCTAAACTTATCCTAATGTGATGTATTTGACCAATATCGTCTATTATAAAGTAAATTTATGAAAATACTAAAAATTTTCTTGGCATATCCATTTCTTCAAAATAAAATGCTAGAATATTATTTTGTTAAATTCGTCTAGCAGCTTTCTTTGACAAAGCTTGACTTTTGTCAAACATTTATGCTTCAATTTTTTAGATGTAGAAACCACAAGTTTTCAAGGACTTTCTCCTATTTCTTAACAGGACTAAAATAAAACCATAAGATACTGTAAGATTCCCAAGAGTTTCTTCAAATTTCAAATATCCAAATTCGCAACACTGTCTATCTTGAAAAATTTACAACTAAACTTAATCAGAGGAATTGAATAGATTTATCATATATCTGTCTTCCGTCAAGTTCACTGGTGATTTTTTTTAATTAAAGTAAGCTTTTAAGTTTTAGGAAAACTGATCAGACATTCCAGGACTTGAGTTTGCTTCCATTTAAAAAGTATTAAATGGTATAACAAATACATTGCAAAGGACCTAATTATCTTCTCATCCGACCAGTTAATTTACCGCTTCTAAGAGTAGAGCTTAGGGAGAGTCATGTTACCCACGTGGTCAGGTTTCTTTTCTTCTTGTCCTTTCTTCTAACATGTTTCTGCTTAAATCAATTAGCTTTCTCCCTACCCAGCCTGGTTCTCATGAGTATGGGTGCCTAATGTTATCATTTTGCTATGAAAAGGTGGAACTTCATAGCAGTTCCTTGAATTCATTAACTTCAAATCCATTTAAATCAAATAACATACTTTAATCTGATACCTGGTAACGAGACAAAATTATTCCATACTTTTTTTTCTCTCACTCCCCTCGAATCAGCAGCGGCTATTGTCAAAGATAACAGCATATCCAGATATACTATTTACTTTGGTCAAAATTTCACTCATTGATAGATTTTATTTATGAGTCCTGCCCCCAAAGCAAAGTCTTGTTGGATTAAAATGTTTTAGATTTTTGGAAATAGAATCTACAAATTGGCTCATATTAGTTGTTTGGACCTTATCAAATATTGCTTTCCATTCTAAAATCTCAAACATGAACCTCCACACACAAAAAAAGGATAGAGTTAATTTAATACATTTTCCCTCAGTTTAAGAGCTTTCTCCTTTGTGGAGATATTCTTTTTCCTACTTTTGTGTGTCAGCAAAATAGAAATCAATTTAAATCTAAGTGATCAATATTCAGCTGGCCTGAATATTTTATTTCCTCTGTGGCCACATGCTATTATAATGTATAAGAATGTATGAATCTAGAAAATTAAATATAAGTAAATAATGGAGGATGGATGGGAAAGTGCCTATGAATTGTAGTCTGCAAAATAAATACTACTGAGTTTAATGGAGAGAAAGTGGAAACCTCAAAATAAACATGTATGAAGGGCAGAAGATTTTCTACCAAAATGTAACACAGGTTTTCCACAATTATTTTGGCACCTAAATAATCTTCAAAAACATATACTTTCAATGCAGTTACATTTCTCCTAAAAAATAATCATGTAGATTACCTTGCATCTGTTTTTTTTATCCCCTCCTCCTTCTGATTTGCATCTGTATGAGGCTCACTTCCTTGTCCTATTGAAAATTAGGTACTCTTGGGGGCCATGTTGGATCTCATGGATGACAGGGTTAAAAAGATTGAGAACCCTTGCCATAGAAAAAGCTTTATAATGTGAGGAGCCAAAATAAATGGTTGTAAAGGAATAAAATAATGTATCAGGTTCTTGATATTTCATCCTGGAGTCAGCTTCTTTTCACTTGCTGTTTTGGTTTCACAAATCCTGTGATAAACGCTATTATTGTTTTTAATCTCTTCAGGGAAAAAAAATATTTCACTAACCTAGTGGTAAGGAAACCAACCAAACTTCTTTTGTTTTGTTGACCCTGTATCTCACCTAAGACCATGTCTTTCGGTACAGAATGGTTCAGGATTATTGGTAGCATTATTCTCTCTTTCTCAGTAGAAGACAAAAGAAATTTCTCAAAGAGCCCTGGCCAGCAATGGTCATCATTTTTGATGGTAGAGACTTTATCTGGGAAGCACTTGAATAGGATAACTTTTTTTTTTTAACATGAGCTCTATTTTAAATTTAATAATTTATTTTAAAATTTTAAACAAAATAAAAATTAAACATAGAAAATTAAGAACACGTAGAAAAGTATAAAAATAAAATTAAAAATCTCATAATCCTTCCAGCTAAAGAACCATTGATAATATTATGGCATGGTCTTCCAATTATATATGAATCAATTATACCATGTATATATAATGCTTTTAAAAAGTAGTACTTTACAAGAAACGCAGTTTTGTAATCTGCTTTCTTTGTTTAACGTACCATGAGCATTTCCCCCATGTATTAATAATTCTTCTAAAACCATGATATAGTTATAGAATAGATTATTTAACCAATCTTGACTGGAGAGATATTTTGCTCTTGCAGATAAAACATTTTACAAAGCCAGAATGTCCAACACAAACTTAAGCCTAGCCTCATATTTGAGCTATCTGAGTCCTAAAGTTAGCGTTAAATCGGAAATCCAGTAGGGAAGTAAAAAATGAAACTCCAAGCGTGAAACAAAAAGCTGTGAAACAAAAGCGTGACAAAGAGCAAGAGCAAGCAAGGGGAAAGAGTTAGGAATCAGATATGTGCTGGGATTTCCTGGGAGTTTTCAGGTTCAAGTTAGAAATGTTACTTTGTCTACATATGTCTGTACTAAACTTCTGTTTAAGATAAGGGCCTCACTAATGTCAAGGCTGGAACTGAAGTAAAAAGGAAAGGATCCGGAGAGTGACCCCCTGACCTGTAGGTAGAGATTTGTTTAGATACTTGATGTGGCAATTTCAGGAGAACAAAAGGGGAAGACAGCTCTGCCCCACCCTGTCTTCTCATAGGCTCCGGTGGAGAAGGCACGTCACTCTGGGGAGTGGACCAGGCCCCCAGAAGCAAGCATTGACCACAATACTGAGTGGGGTGGCTCAGGGTAGAGCTAAGAGGACGATTGTTCTAAGAAGTGTCCTTTAGTGGACAACGCGAGTCAGCAAGACCAATATTTCTGCTTATCTTACATGTTAGAGTAGCATTTCTAAGACTTCAGATCCCTGGTAGATCACCTTCATGATTTTTCCACATCTGCCCACCACCTGTGCTGTCATTAATATTTTTCTTTCAAATGACTTACATTTTTTTTACTTAAATATTTTATGTTAAGTAAAAAACATATCATGATTTTAATTGGAAAACAGAATCACTTACCACAAATGGAAATGGTAAGTGACCTCATGAATTCAATGAAAACAATCACACAACAAAAATAGTATTTAGTTAGGGCTAGATGCTGTTGCCTGCCAAAGACGCTTGAGCCTGAGGTCTGATTTCTGTTTGTTTAGGAAAAAAAGGGGGGGAGTGGGTAGGGAGGAATTAGCAAGTGTTAAAAATATTACCGGCAGACCCAGACGGCCCAAGGACTTCCTCAGAAGAACTGCAAGGGAATTGAATCACTTTCACTATGTGATTCAATGTTATTTATACTGTCTAGCTTCCTGTCTGGTAGTGTACACGCCTCTCTAGCAAACGCTGTGCTAAAGGGAGCTGCCCTCTGTAAAGGGGTAAGGAGAAGATCCCAATGTTGCCCTCAGGCCAACCTTAGGAGCTATTAGGAGTTGAGGAGTTACCATAAACCCTTATACTCTGTAACTCAGTGATAGCCTGGACAGGGAATGCTCACATATCTTGTAAACTCTCCTATTATGGGCTGTATTATGCCCCCTCCAAAATTTGTATGTTGAAGTCCCACATCCCAGTGCCTTGAAATGTGACTATATTTGGAGATAGGGTGTTTAAAGAGGTAATTAAGTTAAAATGAGGTTATTAGGGTGGACCCTAATCCAATATGACTGGTATGCTTATAAGAAGAGAAGATTAGGACATACACACACACACACACATACACACACACACGTAGAGGGAAGACCATGTGAAGACACAGGGAGATGACAGCCATCTACAAGCAAAGGAAAGAGACCTCAGAAGAAACCAACCCTGCTCACACCTTGATCTTGGACTTCTAGCCTCCAGGACTGTGAGAAAATAAACCGTTGTTGAAGACACCCAGTCTGTGATACTTGGTACGGCAGCCCTAGCAAACTAACACATCTTCCAAGTGGGGCAAAATTGAGAGAAGAAAAATTATGTACAACTGTTTTGACTTGTTTTCGGAAATGTTACAAAGGCACTAACGTCTAGAGCACATGTGGAGACCTTTAGGATTTGGTTTCTTGGCTGGTAATGGGTATTTTTAAGGCTACTAAAGGACGTTATGTACAGAACAATATCCAGTAATATGTATAAGGCGTCTGCTCAAGTCAAATGATTAAAAGCAATCCTGTGTGTCATTGACATCGTGAGGTGTGTACTTCAAGGGAGGAAAGAGTCAAGTTAAAATGGAGCCATGAGTCTGATTGACAATGTTCTTAGAGGTGAGACTCTTGCCACAAGATACAATTGGAACTTATTCCAAAATGAGGCCCACATTAAATCATAAAACAAGCCATAAATGAGATAGTAATCAAGTTGTCTCCATCAACTGACAGCCACCTGTCCTAGTGTACAAACTAAAAACGTCTGACCCTGTCCACCCAGTGGGTCTGAGACCCAGTCTGGCCACTTTGAGGGGTAGCTTGACCCCTGAGGCTGCAGCAAGCTTCTGATATGGCACCTGGATCACCCCTCCAGGCAAATCTCCCTCTAGTTTCCTTAATGGCTGGTAGATTTGTCAGTAAGACAAATCGAAGACTTTTCTGTGTTCTCTTACTTCAACTTCCTTGAGAACTGAGACAGTGCACGATAGCAGAACATCAAAGAGATGCTACTGCATAAACTAGATGACCCCGTGATGTCAGGGAGAATCCTCTGACTCAGCAATGCCCTGTTCCCAGGGGGTATACACTTGTGCTGTAGCACTTCGCTCAAATCTGTAATTATTTTAGTGGTTTGTCTTCAATTTTTTGTTGCTTGTCTCTCCTGATAAGCTCCATTGAGATCAGGAATTTTCTAGTTGACTACTTTATTCTTAGCATCTAGCAGGGTGCCTGACACACAGAATATGCTCAATAAGTATTTTCTGGAGTAACGAGTAAGAGCTAAGGGCATAGGCTATGAAGCTAGAGCAGCTAGATTCGAATTTCAGCTGTGCCATTCACTAGCTGCGTGACATTGGGCAAGTTATTTAACCTTCCTGAGTCTCAGTTTCTTCATCCGTAAAATGGCTATATCAATACCTACTGCATAGTGTGTTTTTAAGGATTCAATGAACTAGCATAGCACCTGGCACATAAGTGGCTAGTAAATATTAACATCATTATAATTATTAGTTCTAAGATAACAGAAAAAAATGAATCTGTTTAATTGACAAAGAATGGACTGTTCAGGCAAAACTAGATTATGCAAATCACTGGCTTTATTACTACTTTTTTTTTTCCGTGTGCTGCGTAAATTCCCATTTTCAAAAAAAATTCTGGGGGCTGGCCTGGTGGCACAGCGGTTAAGTTCACACGCTCTGCTTTGGTGGCCTGGGGTTTGCCAGTTCAGATCCTGGGTGAGGACCTACACACCGCTTGTCAGGCTGTGCTGTGGCAAGCATCCCACATATAAAGTAGAAGAAGGTGGGCAAGGATGTTAGCTCAGGGCCAATCTTCCTCAGCAAAAAAAAAAGGGGGGGGGGAGGATTTTCAGCAGATGTTACAGGGCTCAATCTTTCTCAAAAAACAAAAAAAGAGAGAGAAAGAGAAAAATTCTGACCACAAAACCATATGTTTGGAAATACTCATGATATTAAACTGTAGTAATTTTAAGAATCACAATCTATTTTTTTATTTTAGAATTTTGATGTTAAAATCTAGTCAACCTATTTTATGCATAATTAACTCATAACTCATTATGAAGACTGATGTAGACACATTGAAAATAGCACAAAAAATGTATTAAAATGTTTTTTTAAATTATTGTGTATTTAACAGAGCATTCTACACCTTCATCCATTATTAAATGTCCATAAAAGATAATGACATTAAGGCAAATCATTATGAAAACTTTAGATAATGATTAATTTATATAAGCATCTAAAGGAAACACTTCTTAAGGAAAAACCCTACATATTAAAACATCTTTTAATCACTGGTTATCTAGAAGCAAGTGTGGGTGTGTGGGTGTGTATTTCAGAAACATAGATGCTCTTGGGTTCTCTGAATATAAAGGGTTGTAGTTGGAAAGAGAAGGCTAACAAAACTTGAAGTTCCTGTTTAGTTTTAGAGATATGGCTAAAGACAGGCTTTTATGGAAGAACAGATAACTGATAGCCAATTTTCCATTTTAGTTATTTTTGCAGGAAAAATAAAAAGTTTTTTTTAAAGATTTTACTTTTTCCCTTTTTCTCCCCAAAGCCCCCCAGTACATAGTTGCATATTTTTAGTTGTGTGTCCTTCTAGTTGTGGCATGTGGGATGCCTCCTCAGCATGGTCTGATGAGTGGTGCCATGTCCATGCCCAGGATCCGAACTGGCGAAACCCTGGGCCACCGAAGCAGAGCGCACAAACTTAACCACTCGGCCACAGGGCCGGCCCCATAAAAAGTTTTAATAATATATTCTTACCTAGGAATCAAACTATTATAAAATGCTGTGTTTCTATTCTTGATTATTTGTCATGTCTGATACTAAAATTGATTTTCCACCATGGTGGGGAATGCACACATACACATATATAGATACACGATATGTGCAGAATGTATAATGGCCTATTTTCAGGTGAGACTCACTACACTCTATGAAAACTTTTAAACATGCCTTTATTTAATTATTTTTGAAATAAATCCTGTCTTGCAGAATTATTTAATGGGGTTTATAATGTCTCCTTCAAGGTACTGTTTTATTATGAATAAATTGTGTCACACAATTTTAGATACTTTTAGCTCATCTTTCCAAAGCCTTGCAAAGCAGCCTATAAACAAATACTCATTGTGTAGGCTGTGAGAGAATACCTGAAAATTATGAGATAAAGTCCCTGCCCAAAAGGAGTTCGCAATCTAACTAGGAAATAAGATATCCCCATAAAACCAGTAAAGAACATACGAACAAGACAGGATTTCAAACAGACATAAAAATCACATTTTATTCTGGTTTTATATAAAAGTTTGGCATCACCCACCCTTTCTCTAAAGACAATTAAGAGTTAGAGGAAAAAGAAATTCGTGCTTTTATTTTTTGTCTTGCTTGACTTGCCACTTGACCAGAGTGAATGATCTTATGTCTTTCAAGAGCAGAGTATTGTGTCAGGACATACACAATGAGTAACGAGCTCATTCTTTCCACTGGAGGGGAACGAAAGAAGAGTCAGTTCAAATAAGATACTTTCTCTTTCCTTAAGAAGTGCTCTTTTTACACAATAAAAGCTTAACAAAGGCTAAGAAATTCTGTTGTTGATCTGTTTCTTCGTGACCTAGAATTTAAGCCTAAGTCTCTACTCATTGTTTCTATACAGGAAATCTGCATATTTTGTATTACAACCTTGATGGGTTAAAATATTAATTTTAAAAATCTACACAATGGCAGTAAACCTGCATTTGTTGTACTTCTGCTATTTTTTGACTCTTCTCTACAAACCTGGAAGGGTGGCACCTACTTAATTTCTAGGCTCAGAGAAAATAGGAGAAGCTTTCATCTGCCTGCACCTCACATTCTTTTGAGCCCCTCAAATAAAACAAAACCTGGAGATGTCCATATTCCTCTGGAAACAATGGAAAAGCATTAATTTAGAGAGGCTTGCTCTCCTCAGTGTGATGTGGAATACCTAATTAAAGCGTAACTGGGGACACAGATGGCTACCCAATTTTTACAAAGGGAGCATGCTGTTGTGTTAATTTGCTTTTTGAGTTCCAGTTCTTTTCTGTAAATGATACACAGTGACATTGTATACTATCATTTTAGAGCCAAAAAGAATTCACAGGGACTGTAAACTGAAAGCAGTGTGTACACAGACATAAACTAGCTTTGTATTCTTTGGTTTGCGTTGATTTTCACTACTAGTGAATTTGTTCACTGCTAGTGAATAGACTTTGTCAGATAATGACTGTCAGAAATTATTTGTTTATTTATTTATTATTATTATTATTTTGCTGAGGAAGATTAGTCTTGAGCTAATGTCTGTTGCCAATCTTCCTCTTTTTTGCTTGAGGAAGATTAGCCCTGAGCTAACATCTGTGTCAATCTTCCTCCGCTTTATATGTGAGTCACCACCAAAGCATGGTGGTGTAGGTCTGTGCCTGGGATCCAAACCCACAAACCTGGGCTGCTGAAGTGGAGCACATTGAACTTAACCACTAGGCCATGAGGTCAGCCTGAGAAATTATTTTTTACAACTATGATTTGAACTGTCTTTTGAGAGTAGAAAATAAAGCTTTTTGAATCATTTTGTCCTAATAATATGCATTTTTTTCTCAGCAGAACTCTAGTAATTTGTACATTTAGGGATAAGATTTAAAATTTGAAGCTTCCAAACAGAAATATAAAAAAAGCAGCTCCATGTCACAAAAGAGCTTGAAACTATAAAGAAGTACCAATCAGAAATGTTGGAGATGAAAAACACAATTGATGAGACAAAGAAAATCTGGACTCCCAGAATAGTAGGGCTAATAATATGGAGGACAGAATTAGCAGTCTGGAGGACAGGAATATAGAAATGCATTAGATAGAGGAAGAGAGAGAACCAAGAATGAAAAGAAATGAAGAAACTCTCTGAGAAATACTCGACTCAATTAGGAAAGGCAACACAAGGATTGTAGGTATCCCAGAGGGAGAAGAGAAGGAGAATGGAGCAGAAAGCTTGTTCAAAGAAATAATAGCTGAGAACTTCCCAAATCTGGAGATGGAGCTGGAAATCCACATGACAGAAGGCAATAGATCTCCAAACTTTATCAATGTAAAAAGACCAACTGCAAGGCATATAGTAATAAAGCTGGCAAAAGTCAATGACAAAGAAAAAATATTAAGGGCATCAAGGCAGAAGAAAATAATTTACAAAGGAACTCCTATCAGGCTGTCAGCAGATTTCTCAGCAGAAACCTTACAGGCTAGGAGAGAGTGGAATGATATACTCAAAATTCTGAGAGACAAAAACTTTCAGCCAAGAATACTCTATTCAGTGAAAATATCCTTCAAATATGGTGGGAAATAAAAACTTTCCCAGATAAACAAAACTTAGGGGAGTTCATTGCCACAAGAAGCCCCCTACAAGAAATCATCAGGAAGGCCCTCATACCTGAAAAGAAAAAAAAAAGGAAACTGGTTACAAAACGCTGACTAAGGAGATAAGTAGATAGACAAAATCAGAAAATTGCAGCTGTCCATCAGAACAGGTTATCAAATGCTTAATTATAATATTAAAGATAAAGGGAAGGAAAACACCAAAAATAAATGTAATCTTGTCATTTTAAACACAAACTCACAAGACAAGAAGAAAAAAGATGTGACAATAACAACTTAGAAGGGGAAAAAGAAGGGGATGGAAATGGCTTAATCAAAGGAAATAAGAAGCTATCAGAAAACGGACTATCTCATCTATGAAATTTTTTATACAAATCACATGGTAATCACTAAACAAATAAGTAGAACAGAGACACAAATTATAAATAATGAGAAAACCAGAATATAAAACTACTTAACTGAATTGGTAGTCTGAAATATATGGGACAGGATACAAAGGAAATGCAGGAGAACTGGAAAAAAGCAATAAAATGGCAACATTGGCCCAGAAATATCAAAAATCACTCTAACTGTAAATAGATTGAATTCTCCAATCAAAAGACACAGAGTGGCAGAATGGATTAAAAAACAAGACCCGACAATATGCTGCCTCCAGGAAACATATCTCAGTCCCAAAGACGAACACAAACTCAGAGTGAAGGGATGGAAGACGATACTCCAAGCTGATGGCGAGCAAAAGAAAGCAGGTGTCACCATGCTTATATCAGACAAAGTAGACTTCAAGACAAAATAGATAAAGAGAGACAAAGAGGGGCAGTAAATAATGATAAAAGGGACACTGCACCAAGAAGACATACACTTATAAATATATATGCACCCAACACAGGAGGACCAAAGTACATAAAGCAACTATTAACAAACCTAAAAGAAGATATTAACAACAATACAATAATAGTAGGGGACCTCAACCCCCATTTACACGAGTAGATAGATCATCCAAACAGAAAGTCAACAAGGAAATTCTAGAATTAAATGAAAAACTAGAACAGATGAACTTAATAGATATATATAGAACACTCCATCAGAAAACAGCAGGTTACACATTCTTCTGAAGTGCACACAGAACATTCTCAAGCATAGACTATATGTTGGGAAACAAAGCAAGCCTCAATAAATTTAAGAGGATTGAAATAATAGCAAGCATCTTTTCCAATAATAATGTTGCGAAACTAGAACTCAATTACAAGAAAAAAGCTTGGAAAGGGGTAAAGAAGTGGAGATTAAACAACATGCTACTGAACGACCAACAGATCATTGAAGAAATCAAAGGAGAAATCAAATATCATCTGGAGACAAATGAAATGAAAACACACCATACCAACTCATTTGGGTTGTAGCAAAAGTGGTCCTAAGAGGGAAATTCATTGTAATACAGGGACACCTCAACAAATAAGAAAAATCCTCAAACAAGAAATCTCAAACTGGACCTACCAGAATTAGAAAAAGAAGAACAAACAAAGCCCAAAGTCAGTAGAAGGAAGAAAATAATAAAAATTAGAGCAGAAATAAATGAAATTGAAACCAAAAAAAGACAGTAGAAAGGATCAATGAAAAAAGAGCTGGTTCTTCAAGAAAATAAAACTGACAAACCCTTTGCCAGCGTCACTAAGAAAAAAAGAGAGAAGACTTGAATAAATAAAGTTAGAAATAAAATAAGGGAAATTACAACAGATACCACAGCAATACAAAAGATTATAAGAAATACTATGAAAAACTATACCCAACAAATTGGACTACCTAGAAGAGATAGCTAAATTCTTAGACTCTTATAACCTCTCAAAACTGAATCAAGAAAAAATAGAGAATCTGAATAGACCAATCACAAGTAGAGCTTGAAACAGTAATCAAAAACTTCCCCAAAAATGAAAGTCCAGGAACAGAGGGCTTCTCTGAAGAATTCTACCAAACATCCAAAGAAGATTTAATACCTATCCTTCGCAAACTATTCCAGAAAATTGAGGAAGATGGAACACTTCCTAACACATTCTACGAGGCCAACATCATCCTGATACCAAAGCCAGACAAGGACAACACAAAGAAGGAAAATTATAGGCCAATATTGCTGATGAACATAGACGCAAAATCCTCAACAAAATATTGGCAAACCAAATACAGCAGTATATTAAAAAAATCATACACCATGATCAAGTGGGATTTATACCAGGGACACAGGGATGGTTCAACATCTGCAAGTCAATCAATGTCATACACTACATTAACAAAATGAGGAACAAAAACCACATAATCATCTCAATAGGTGCAGAGAAAGCATTCGACAAGATCCAACATCCATTTATGATAAAAACGCTCAATAAAATCAGTATAGAAGGAAAATACCTCAACATAACAAAGGCCATATATGACAAACCCACAGCCAACATCATACTCAATGGGGAAAAACTGAAAGCCATCCCTCTGAGAACAGGAACAAGACAAGGGTGCCCACAATCACCACTCTTATTCAATACAGTACTGGAGGTTTTAGCCAGACCAATTAAGCAAGAAAAAGAAATAAAAGGAACCCAAATAGGCAATGAAGAAGTGAAACTCTTGCTGTTTGCAGACGACATGATTTTATATATAGAAAACCCTAAAATATCCATCAGAAAGTTACTAGAAATAATCAACAATTACAGCAAAGTTGTAGGTTACAAAATCAACCTACATAAATCAGTTGCATTTCTATACACTGATAACAAACTAACAGGAAGATAACTCAAGAACACAATCCTGTTCACAATTGCAACAAAAAGAATGAAATATCTAGGAATAAATTTAACCAAGAAAGTCAAAGACCTATGCAATGAAAACTACAAGACTTTTCTGAAAGAAATTGATGATGACATAAAGAAATGGAAAGACATTCCATGCACATGGATTGGAAGAATAAACATAGTTAAGATGTCCATACTACCTAAAGCAATCTACAGATTCAGTGAAATCCCCATCAGAATCCCAATGACATTCTTCACGGAAATAGACCAAATAATCCTAAAAATCATGCTGGGAGACAAAAGACCCCAAATTGTAAGCAATCCTGAGAAAAAAGAACAAAGCTGGAGGCATCATAATTCCTGACTTCAAAATATACTGCAAAGCTATAGTAATCAAAAACAGCATGGTACTGATACAAAAACAGGCACACAGATCAATGGAACAAGATTGAAAGCCCAGAAATCAAACCACACATATATGGACAGCTAATCCTCAACAAAGGAGCTGAGAACATACCGTGGAGAAAGGAAAGTCTCTTCAATACGTGGTGTTGGGAAAACTGGACAGCCATATGTAGAAGAATGAAAGTAGATCATTCTATTATTCCATTCACAAAAATAAACTCAAAATGGATCAAAGACTTGAATGCAAGGCCTTAAAACTATAAAACTCCTAGAAGAAAATATAGGCGGTACACTCTGTGACATCCGTCTTAAAATGATGTTTTCGGACACCATGTCTTCTCAGACAAGGGAAACAAAAACAAAAATAAGCAAGTGGGGCTTCATTACACTAAGGAGTTTCTACAAGGCAAGGGAAACCAGGATTGAAACAAAAAGACAGCCCATGAATTGGGAAAAAATATTTACAAATAATATATCTGAGAAAGGGTTAATCTCCATAACATATAAAGAACTCACACAACTCAACAATAAAAAATCAAACAACTTGATCAAAAAATGGGCAGAGGATATGAACAGACATTTCTCCAAAGAAGATATACAGACAGTAATAGGCACGTGAAAAGATGCTCAACGTCACTGATCATCAGGGAAATGCAAATCAAAACTACACTAAGATAGCACTTTACACCCATTGGAATGGCTATAATAACCAAGACAAAAAATAACAAATGTTGGAGAGGTTGTGGAGAAAAGGGAACTGTCATACACTGCTGGTGGGAATGCAAACTCATTCTGCCACTATGGAAAACAGTATGAAGATTTCTCAAAAAACTAAAAATAGAAATACCACATAACCCAGCCATCCCACTACTGGTATCTATCCAAAGAACTTGAAATCAGCAATTCAAAGAGACTTATGCACCCCTGTGTTCATGGAAGCATTATTCACAATAGCCAAGATGTGGAAGCAACCTAAGTGCCCACTGACTGATGACTGGATAAAGAAGATATTGTGTATATATACAGTGGAATACCACTCAGCCATAAAAAATGACAAAATCATCCCATTCGCAACAATATGGATGAACCTTGAGGGTATTATGTTACGCAAAATAAGGCAGATAGAGAAAGACAACACTGTATGATTTCATTAATATGTGGAAGATAAACACATGGTCAAAGAGAACTATTTAGTGGTTACCAGGGGGAAAGGAGGTGAGGGGTGGGCACAAAGGGTGAAGCGGCACACCCATAGGATAACTGACAAATAATAATGTACAACTGAAATTTCACAAGGTTGTAAACTATAATAACCTTAATAAAAAATTTTTTTAAAGTAATGAAATTCAATAGACTCATTTTGCTTAGTCCAGTATACAGTGAGATCTTCAGTCAAAGAAAAACATTATCTAATAGATATACAGGCAAAGGACAAAATTAACAGAAATGGCTGATAGGCAAATGAAAATATGCTTAACTTCAGATTTTCAAAAATATAAGCAGATAAACATTGAGATATAATTTTTCACTTGTAAGTACTTTTTTTACCTATCAAATACCCATGGTTGATGAGTTGGTGAAAAAATTCTGACTCTTTTGTATTGTTGGTAGGAGTTAGATTGATACAAACCTTTGGGGACAATTTGGCAAAATATAGCAACCTCGAAAAACTATATAAGCTTTAACTTGATAATTATACTACTAGTAATTTATCTCAAGAAGATAAAATAAATCCTCAAGAATATTTTTAAGTATATGACCTTTATGCTTCAAACCAAGAGATTAGAATAACCTAATCTTTAATCAACAAGAGATTTATAAAATAAATTATGATATAATGGGATATTATGCAGCCATCAAAAATGATAGTAATTCATTAGGTCTATATTTAACATGGAAAGATGTACAGAACATAATGCAGATTTTAAAAAGCAGATTACAGTATGACATATACAGTATTATCCTAATTTTATAAACCTATATGTTGAGAGATAGCCAGCCCTGGTGGTCTAGAGGTTAAGGTTCAGCACTCTCACCTCCATAGCCCAGGTTCATTTCCTCGTCAAGAAATCACACCATCCATCTGTTGGTTGTCATGCTGTGGTGGCTGCGGTTGCTGTATTGCTGAAAGGTATACCACTGATATTTCAAAATACCAGTAGAGTCACCCAAGGTGGGCAGGTTTCAGCAGAGTTTTCAGACTAAGACAGAGGAAGAAACTGGCCACCCACTTCATGAAAACCCTATGAATAGCAGAAGTGTATGTCTGTTATGGCGCCGGAAGGTGAGAGGATGGTGAAAAAAGACTAGGCAGGGTCCTGCTCTGCTGTGCGTAGCATTGCTAGGAGTCAGAATCGACTCGAAGGCACTACCAATGTTGAGAGACACATGGAAGAATGTTAGCCAAAATATTAATAGTGATTATCTCTAGATGCTGAAATCTAGAGGGTTTTTTTTAATCATATTCCTAAGATTTTTCTAAAGTTCTTAAAAATTATTACACTGAACATACTTTATTTTTATTGTTTGAACAAAAAGCAGTTGATCACTCTTCGGTTTTGAAGTAAAATCTCCATTTACTAATGACAACGGTACCTTTTTTAAAAACTAGAAAACACCTCAGTTCCTTCACGTTCTGTAGAGGAACATGAGTATCACAATCATGCAGTATTTTTAGTAAATCAATGTGAGTCTTTTGTGTCTGAAGCTTTGTCTGACTAAGAGTAAGCAGTAAAACAGGTGTGCTAGGCAGGGCAGACCATCTGTTTCTCTTTGTAGAGGTTTTTTTTAAGAGGATGGGAAAGGATTTAAAATCTATCCTTATTGACTAAAAAGCTGGGAGAAGAAAATTAATACCTCTCCTACAATCCAGCATTACCTTCTGTTGTTATTTTCAATGAAAATGCATTTAGAAACTACCAACAATACTGTTCACGAAGTTTTGGAAATACAAGCTTTGTCTCAGGCCACAGTCTCAAAGTTTACTTGACAAAAGGGTGTTAATTAATAGCTGAGGTTCAAGTGGAAAAAGCCATAAACACGAAGTTCTTTTTAGAAATCCCCACTTAGGATTAAAGCTTTGATTTATGCTAGAAAAGTTTGTGAGTCTTTTGAGTTAAGTGGGGAAAATCTCTACCTGTTTGCCTGTCCTCTCTGTTTTATTATTTCCTTCTACTGCCTGAAGAGAGAATCACATTCGAGTCCCTAAGAGGGAAGTTCGTAGGATTTCATAAAGGTGTTATTTTTGCTTTTCAAAGTTGCCACACAGTTGCTCTCCTATATAAAAGCCATCAACGTGGTACAGTCACTTTGGAAGACTGTTTGGCAGTTTCTTACAAAATGAAACACACTCTTATCATATGACCAGGTAATCACACTCCTTGGTATTTGTCTAAATGAGTAAAAAACAATCTTACTGGTATTTACTCAAATGAGTTAAAAGAAAAAAAAACTTAAAAGCCACCACATAAATGCATAAAGCAGCTTTATTTATAATTGCCAAAACTTGGAAGCATCCAAGATGTCCTTCAATAAAGTGAATGGATGCGCTAACCATGGTACATCCACATCCATAAAAAATAAAAAGAAATGAGCTTTCAAGTCATGAAAAGATCTGAAGGAGACTTAAATGCATATTGCTAAATGAATGAAGGCAATCTGACGAAGCTACCATTCCAACTAGACGATACTCTAGAAAAAGCAAAACTATCAAGACAGTAAAAAGATTAGTGGTTGCCGCAGGTTGGAGGGGAGAAGGGAGGGATAAATAGGGGGAGCACAGGGGATTTTTAGAGCAGTGACACTATTCTACACGATACTGTAATGGTGAACACATGTCGTTGTACGTTTGTCAAAACCCAGAGAATATACAACACAAAGAGGTGAACTTGAATGTAAACTATGGACTTTAGTTAATAATAATGTGTCAATATTGGCTCATCAAATGTACCATACCAATGACAGATGTTAATAACAGGGGAAACTGTTCCAGGGTGGATGGGAGGGGATATTTGCGGACTCTCTATACTTTCCACTCAATTTTTCTATAAACCTAAGCTGCTTTAAAACATAAAATCTTGTGGGGCTGGCCCAGCAGCATAGTGGTTAAGTTTATGCACTTCAGTCCAGCGGCCCGGGGTCCACGGGTTCGGATCCCAGGTGCAGACCTACATACCCCTCATCAAGTTCCGTGTCCCACATACAAAATAGAGGAAGATTGGTATAGACATTAGCTCAGCTACAATCTTCCTCAAGCAAAAAGAGGAAGATTGGCAACAGATGTTAGCTCAGGGCCAATCTTCCTCACCAAAATACCGCCACAGAGTGTTAATTAAAAACAAACAAACAAAAAGGTCATTAATGACTGCTATGAGAACAAGTGGATCCATCGATCAATCATAGAACCCTGAAAGGTATCTGTGGCCTTGCTTTTACAGGCACTGCTAGACCTGGGTTGTAGTTTTTTGTCCTGCAATGTATAGCACACCATAAGAATGGTAGAATCATGAAAGAATTTACATTGGGTGCAAGCTATTGTCTTAATTTTTACCATGTGATCCACTGGGATATTCTAGTTTCAAACCATATTTTCAAAAATTTTATCACTGAATTCCTTTAAAAGTATCTTAGTCACCATTTGCTGTATTCATTTCAGAGATTTCCAAGTATGAGAAAAATGATTTGGAAGTATAACACCACTATATCTTGATAACTATGTAGTTTGAATAGGCAGAGCATATACTGTTTTCGTAATTATGCATTTTATGATTTTGAAATCACTTGGTTTAAAACTCTGTGACCATCAAACTGCACCGCTCAGATGTCCTGCTGCAGGGTGCATAGTTGACAGATCCTCTCAGTGTCTGAGCTGAGGCCACACTTTCCCCAGGCTGCTCCAAGCCAGTGACTAAGCACAGAGGGTTTATTAGTGCAGGCCTATTGCTGCTGGGTCCAGGACTCATCTACGAGGCAACTTTCTTTCAAGGACTCCTCCTTGGAATGGCCAAAGCTTATTTAGACCTCTACATTCTGAGAGTGCTTTCCAATTCTCTTTGATGTCCCTTCACCTTACACAGGTGTTGGACCTACACTGTGGTCCGATGTCTCTCCCTGTCTACTCCGACGTCCTCCTCTTTATCCTTCACACGCATTTCCCCTAGTAAATTTGTTGCATGTCTAATTCTATTTTGCCATCTGCTTCTCAGAGGACTTGAACTAATACAGAGACCAATCTCTAATACATGGTCATTTTTATCCTTTGAAGCACAATCATGTCAAAGTCCATAAAATTTATACCTCTACTTTTATGAATTAAACTCTGATATCTATGAATTGCAAAACTCTTTTTATTAATATAATCAAATATTCTGTGTAATATTTTAACTTGAGGAATATCAGCTTAATTGTTTATGATTTATCATGCAGTTTCCAAATAGACATTGTATCTTCGGAACTCACGTTTTTCTCGCTTTCTTTCTCATTGGTATGAAGAACAAACGTAAAAGGGAGATTTCCATAAACTCAGATTGCTTAGTAGGCATCTTTATTTTCTCATTTATGTGCCAGGAGAACATCCTATCTTTTCCACATAAAAGTAAAATTCCCTTCACTATAAAAATCATACATTTTCAAGGTTTTTTTTAAAAAATTTTTTATTTTGAAATAATTATAGACACATCAAGTTGTAAAAATAGTATGGAGAAGTCCCATGCATCTTTCATCCAGCTTCCCCCAATAACAAAGATTAACATCAATTTTTTTACGCAACAAAATATTTCAAGCTCTAGTCAATGGCGAACTTAGATTTAATTACGCAAAATGGATATTTTCAATAATTTTAACAACCCTCGGGAATTCACTGTAATCATCCAATGGGATCTAACTAATGTGGTGGCTTTTTTGTGGCATCAGAACCACCTAGAGAGCATGTTAAAACAGAAATTACTGGGCTTCTCTAGAATTTTGGATTCAGTAGGTTTGTGTCAGAGCCCTAGAAGTTGCGATTCTCATAAGTTCCCAGGTGATGCCAGTGATGCTGGCCCAGGGATCTCTCTTTGAGAACCAAAAGATGAACACCACATAAACTACATCTATTTTCATGTGTTTAGAATATAAGGTGAAGCAACTCAGAACTATTTGAGAGTGGAAACACAACTTATGGAACTAGTCATTTTATTGTCTGTAAACGTACGACAGAGAAGACTTGGGAAAAACAAAGTCCAGCCAAGGCGCAAAGGTTGTATCTTCAATGAAATTAAGTTACTAGAAAGTGATTATGACACAGGAAGTTGAAAGCTAATTGGTTGAATTGCAATCTGTCTGAAGAAAAAGGGTATTCAGAGAGAGGGAGTGGCCTGTACAGATCTGGAAAAGGAAATCCTTCAAAGCAAAATTTGTAGTTACTCAGCATTACCCAGAAGAGAGAGCACCTTGACTAAGGTTGATGTGAATATTAATACGGTTATTCATCCTGGAATATAACCTGAAGTGGTCATGCCTCTATCAGACTTGATGACACTAACCATTGAGAACACGTAATTATCTTTTTAATTATTACACATGATTTGCATATAGCAGAGAGATGGCGCTTACCTGTCTTTTCTGGCAAACTTCTGATGCTTGGAAATATTTTTTTATATAAATGAACAAATCAGCTTTAAAAACTGTATCTCAGCCTCATATGAGTTTTGTTAGTCCTCTGAGCTGTGTCAACTCTGAGTCCCACAACAATATAGAATTTCTTGATCAGCTACCTGTAAGGACTTATTGGGTTTGTCAGTCAGACTCTGTACACATTTCTGTATCTCTTCTCTACATGATGGTAAAACTGCTGTTTACACATCCTGAAAAATCATCAGTTTTTAAACTCATGAAGTTTTTCGTTTTTTACCAAAACTCCAGAGAAGAGACTACTATGTTTCCAAGGTAATTATCAATGTAAGTGTTGTCAAGAACTATGAAGGTTCTGAGATCCCTGGATCAGAGATGAAGGACAGTGATAGCAGTAGCCAGAGTGTCAACATTTTTGTGTAGGTGCCCTGAGCCCCATCTCCTGCAGGACATGAAGAGGGCCAGGTGGTTGTGTTACAGGAAAAGAACCTTGAGTCTAGAGAGCCAGAATCTTTTATAATGGGCCAAAAGCATTCCTGTCCTTTGCTCTGAGGGGAGGTGTTATCTTTGTTATACTGAATATTAAGCACGCCTGCCCATTGCTTCAGAGGCTGATACTATCCCCATGTTCCAAGGTTGTAAGTAAACCCCACCTTTTGTCCAAAGGGCAACACTTTGTCTATTTTCCAAGTGTGTTCACTGTACAAACATCCTTGAGATTGTCCAGAACAAAGGGCAGTCAGTGTCTCACTTACAATATGTACAGAAATGTGAAAGACCCACAGAGAATTGTCTCCCAACAAGTATATATTGCAAAAGTTCTCAGTCCTGAAAACATTAACTAATAGATGAATGGTTTCCTTCTAGAAATCTTGTCTTCTCATGATCCTATTCATATAAATTAGAAGGAGATAAAATTTATTACCCTGCCTACTCTACTTTAAGATAAAGCAGATTTGTTATAATATGTAATATAAAATGGCACATATATATATTTGGTTTTCCGTTCATGCCCTTTCAAATACTGACTCTTTTTCCTCTTGATATTTCTAATTATTTCCATCATTGCAAGTTTTCATAATGATTATTTGGTTCCTTTTTTTCTTGCCTTTAGAATTGTTAAAAATGTTCTGATTTTGATTTTACCCTGCAAAACAAGTCACCAGTTTAGAGTCACTCCTGAATCTTGGACGTTTTGAAAGGTTCGTAAAGTGTTACATTATTTCATTATTACTCTGGTGGTTAGGGTTTTCTTCTCCTTTCTGCTTTCGGTGTTTTTTATGTCACGGTACAAAGTACTTTTGATCCTTCCTTGATAACTTGTACCAGACCTAATATCTCCTATCAGATCTGAGACTGCAGGAGAAAACAAAATCTCTCTTATCTGCTTATGCTAATTAGAACATACTGTCTTGTTCTCTTTTTCTCAATGAAATGTAGAAAATGATCATTTTTATCTCATTTAATATTTTAAAAAAGCATTTAGCATTTTACACAAGAAAAAGAAAGTGGTTGTCTTTAAAATACATTAGGTGACCTTGAAGAATTTCCCTGTTACATATGATTAAACTCTAAGGGAAAAATTATGACAATCATTTCTAATTTTTGCAACTATAATTGTCTACAGCAGATTCATTTGATGTGGATATTAGATTAGTAGTCAATGGAACACTCTTAACTTGGAGTCTGCTGTCTTTGTATTAGAAGCAGGCTGCTCACTGTAAGAATCAAAACAGTTTCAGCCTCCTCAAAAGCTCATTATTTTGAGGGGCAGGCTTTGGCTTGATAACGAGAACCAATTCTGGCTCGTGGCCAGCTTTGTCTCCTTCCACACAAACATTCAGCAATTGACCAAAATCACAGAGCTGCAGTGTGGAAGATGCATTAGAGATCATCTAGTTCCATTGGTTCTCAACATTTTCTGTGATATAAATCCACCAGCTCTGGGGTCCCACCATAACAGCAAAAACAAAAACAAATCGTCCAAACACAAAATTTTCTCTGAGAAGTTTTGTGCTTTCTGCCTTAAGATAGTGTCTTCGAATTTGTTCAGAAGATTCAGGCGCGCCATCGATGTTCCATCTATGTTTTTCTTAGTTGAGAGGCACTGCTAGTTTCAAGATTAGGAAACAGGCTTGATTGGCCGAGGTCACACAGTTGTCTGGTGGCAGAGTCAGGATTAGGGCCACTTCTCTTCCCTCTCAGACATGTTTTTCAATATTTTGCTTCCTGGCGTGCTGGGCAGATGCTCAGTTGCCCCTGCAGTCATCTAACCCTGCTTCTCTTTATGCCTTTACTCTGGGCAGGACTTCATCTGATGAGTGAGTTAGCCTCTGGCACAAATTAGGCAATTTTCGTTAGTGCTTAAAGGTCATTAGGGTACCATTAGCAAATTAGAGTTTTAGTTTAACTAAAAGGCGCCCTGGTAGCCTGAAAGAATTTACACACCTCTAAGTACATTAAACCAGAATTAAGGACATTTAATTCAGTACTTTAATAAATAATCCAAAACCTTTGTTCTCTCAAAAGTTATTTAAGAATCTACACTTTTCACTTGATGAAAATTCTGTTTGATTTTCTTCCCATATTCACCTTGGTGGCTATTAATGTATTGCTGATTGGTTGCATATTCCTTCATCTGTGTCACATACTTTTATTGAGTGACAAGAACTCAAGAATAAAGATAAATCCAATACCCCCTGAACTCAAGTCACTCCAAATCTAGGGAAGAATAAAAAATATATAAACAGAAATTCATTGGCTTGACTAGAAGTACAGAGTGTTATAAGTGTTGTAAGACCTTTACTTTCTAAAATATATTGTAAAATCTCTGCATTTGCTGCTATTATAGAATTTTATTATATTATGATAATCAAGACTACTAATGGAAAATGATAGCAAATAACTATAAAAATCATATTTCAATAACTGCTTATTAGTTAAAAACAAAAGATTTTTGTAGTTTTCTAAGAACTTACGTGTGTATCATCTTATTTAGTCTTCAAAACAACTCTGGGAAGTAAGTAGGATAAACAATGCTATCATCATTTAAAGGTGAGACACTGAGACTCAGAAATTTGGCACTTAGCAGATGGTAACCAGTTAATATACCATGAAGTCATTGGGATTTACCCCTCTTCTGATCTCTGCACTTACTTAACGTCCTGTGAGCTGGGCTCAAACTTAATGCAGCTTTTAGTCCTAGACAAGGTTTTGGGGACCTGAATGCCTTCCTCCTTTGCTTATCATGGGAAGCCAGAAAGAAATGCAAATTCACTTTTGCCTCTCTGTCTCTTAAGCCTGGAGTAAAATTTAAATAGAATGTAGCCCACTGTGCGTTCTTGGCACCCTTGTCAAAGATCAGTTGACCATATAGGTGTGGGTTTATTTCTGTGCTCTCTACTCTGTTCCCTTGGTCTATATGTCTGTCTTTATGCCAATACCATACTGATTTTGACACATGAATGGATAAAGAAAATGTGGTATATACATACAAGGGAATATTATTCAGCCTTAAGAAAGAGGAGGAAATCCTACAATTTGGGACTATGTGGACAAACCTGGAGAACGTTACGCTAAGTGAAATAAGGCAGTCACAGGAGGACAAATACTGCCTGACACTTATATAAGGTATCTAAAATAGCCAAACTCATAGAAGTGGAAACTACAAAATTGGTTGCTAGAAGCTGGAGGGTAGGGGAAATGAGGTGTTGTTATTCAATGGGTATAAAGTTTCAATTATGCTAGATGAATAAATTCTGGAGATCTGCTGTACAACAGAAAGCTATCGCTAACAATACGATATTGCGCACTTCAAAATTTGTTAAGGGAGTAGATCTCATGTTAAGTGTTCTTACCACAAAAAAAAAGTAGCCCAGATGAGAAGCTGAAGAAAAAGGTCTTAAACCCCGATGGGCTAAATTCTCAGAGATTAGAACTAAAAAAGAACCCAAAACTATATTTGAAAACATCTCTAGCATTCTTAATGGTCAAGCAGAACTTTCTCTCATTAGGTGCAACTACCATCCTCAAGTTGTAATGCTTCCACTTTCTTTTCTTTTTTTCTTTGAGGAAGATTAGCCCTGAGCTAACATCTGCTGCCAATCCTCCTCTTTTTGCTGAGGAAGACTGGTCCTGAGCTAACATTCATGCTCATCTTCCTCTACTTTATATGTGGGACGCCTACCACAACATGGCTTGCCAAAAGGTACCATGTCCACACCCGGGATCCGGCGAACCCCGGGCCAACAAAGCAGAACGTGCGAACTTAACTGCTGCGCCACCGGCCGGCCCCTGCTTCCACTTTCCGGAGGTAGAATGATTAACAGAAGAGGGCTGCCCCTCCCATTCCCGAGTTTGGTATTACTCTACTTTCTCTCCGTCATTTCCTAACTAGCTTACTACTATGAACATCAATTGAATGTTTTTGGTGGTTTTTTGGAGCTCTTTCCTTTCTTGTCATCTACTAGGACCTCTCATAGAGGAAATTTGAGTGAATATGGTGAAAGTCTTGCCAGAAGAGTCAATACAGAACTTGTTTTTTCTCACTTCAAGTCCTTTCCATACATCAAGCTCCCTCAACTAACCTCTTTATATTTTTAATTTTGCTTATTTTGATAGTTATTCATGGATATTTCGATACAGTACTCAAATTAAGAAATAAGTAATTCCAGTGTTTTTATTGTAATTAGTGACTCAAGTTAAACAGCCATTTATCTTTTAAGTCAAACTATACTAAGAAATCTTTCAATACTAATTAATTTATAGTAATATAAGCAGTCTCTAATTTTTACTTCGGTTTATAAGGGCTAGATGATGTTCCTAAAATCAAATAGAAAGTCACATATGTAACCTGATTATTCTCAGACCTGTGGGGTTAATATGGCAAGACAGCATAATAAAGGGGTAAAGAGTGGGGTTGGATTCAAACCACCTAGGTAGGTCTTCACTGTGTGATCTTAGGCAAGGCATTTAACTTCTCTGTGCCTCAGTTTTCTCACGTAAAAAGAAGGGAGATAATAATAGTGTCTATCTCATAAGGTCGATGATTTAGGATACATAAGATGCTCAGAAGAAATGTTGTCTATGGCCATTATTGCACAGGAGCTAATATTCATGGGAGAACACTGCTTCATTCTCCTGCCTGTTATTCCAGGAATTCTGGCTCTACTTAAAGTCTCACCAGCTTATTTCTGGGATTTTCCAATTTTGGTTCTCTTGAGGTCACAACAAACTCATATTCTTCTATTTTGGCCTAAGCCATCCAAAAGCATCTTTTGACTTGCATGCTTCTGGCCCTGTGACAAGGCTGATGTCTAGCCATCCCAAAGGTACCATCTCTAGATGCTTCTAACATCGGATTCCCATTGCACCAAAGCTAAGGTCTGTTCCACCTTGAAGGGAACGGAATACTTCTTACCTGCCTCCTGATGTCATATTCTATCACTTGAATGCCTCAGGAAATTTGCTTTTATGCCTCATGGCTTCTGTCTCTTTCTCTACAAGCTCCACACTTGGGGTCCTGGCTCAGGGAACAGTGATATCTGAGGCCCAAAACTTTTGTCCTCACTACTCTCTGCCTGCTCTCAATGAGAAACTCTCCTGCAAATGGATTCATGAAAGTCCTACCTGGCAGTTCCTCAGATGTGCTTGGGTGGGCTCAAATCTTACCCCAGGCTCAGTCCAGGACCCTGATTCCCCTACATGGTTACACAAAGATGCTGATGAAATTCTCACACTTCCTTTGAGCAAAGAGTCAGTGGAGAGAGTCTCCTTTTAGTGCTCCCTTTGGGGTAATTGTACATTCCTGTACTATTTTTAGTAAATCTATTTTCTAAACAAAGTAAATCTTTCCATATGCTTATGTGATTTTTAGTATGTCACAAAGTGAGTACTGTACAAGCCTGAAATGTGTGCATTGCTGGTAAGATAGTCCCATGTGTGTCTACTTCCCTAAACAACTTTCCATCAAAAGTACAAAATTTCTCCATAATCTCAACTATTAACAATGTTCTCAGTTCAATGTTTTACCAGTTGAGGCAATCAACTGATTTAATGTTACCCAGAAGGCTTTTTCTTTGAGATTCAGAAGGGCAGACAGAAAGGGAAATTAATATGCATAAAGCTCTGGGTAAACATATGAAGGTTTTCATGGTAGTGGGGAGTGGCAAAGTATTTTTTTCTTCAGGGCATTCCTGACGGATAATGTATATATGTAGAAGTGTGTGTACCCCGTTTCTGCAACCCTAGCAGAGGTACAGTTGGTGGCAGGTTGTGCAAAATAATCTGAAGGCTAGCTGTAAACCCCTTTCTTCATCTCCCACTAATCTGCCACACACTGGTGATTCAGAATCCCTGGTCCCATTGTTGATCCTTCCAACTATCAGCATACTGCCATATAATTTGTGATTGCAGTTGCTAATCTATTGGGAAGTGTATTTAACCTTCAGTTGCTGTCCCAGCTGGTGGTGGTTCCAGTTTTGTGAGTTTTATCTCTGAATCAACTTCAATAGGAAGTGGCCATGCCCTAAAGCATCACTAATAACTTGGTTCTGGAACACTATTTACCCCTGTATTTCAATAATGTACATTTTTATTTAACTCCAGTGCACTAGGAATGTTGAAAGAATGCTTTACAGAGAGCTTCCCTAGTACTCCCCAGCTTTGTGCCATTCAAGCGTATTGTAAGAATAAAGGATAGATTAGCCTGGCATGAAGCAATTGGAAACAAGGCAGCTTGCCTGAAACAAAGGCTAAAGATAGATATTAAGAACAGAGACACCTGCTTACCCTCAAGGTCAGACTCCACAAGTAGCAGTGGAAGCCTGAAACAAAAAATTGCCATGTACAAGTGGAAAGGACTATTGTTCATGCACAGACTTCAAAACCACTATGACCACCCCATCATTACTATCGCTAATAACACCTCGCAAACATTTATGTTTAAAAAATAATCTGCATTGAAAAATCAGGATGCTTGTTTTAACATAAAACCAGATTTTCTGGTATAGTAAAGCATATATTATTTATAAGTTTTAAAAGGAAAAAGAAAACCCATAAAGAAACTACCCAAGTCATTCAGAGAATGCCAATGTCCCTGTTTTGGTCATCCATCCATTCTAATACAGCTCACAGGGACTATTGGAACCGTCAAGCAGCCTTTCTATTGCTGGGAACTAGAGCGCATAAACCAACATTCACTTAGCCTCCTGCAAACGACAGAGCTAACAAACAACTTGAAGTTTCACAATTTTAAAATAAAATAGTCATCACCCTAGAATACCATACTGCATCTAAATGTGTGCAAAGGATGCAAATTATAATCATTTTTCAATATTGTGCAGCTAGAAACAGAACCGCTGCACCAGATACACAAACTTCATTATGGGGCCACCAGGCTGTCCATCACGGTCAAATTCCTATTGGCATTTCCATTAAAGAAGAGGGAGGGAAAGGAAAGGAAAGTGAAAGGAGGACAAAATTCTTTAGCCCTTGAAAGTAGCCTCACATATTTGCACTTAATATTTTCTACACTTTGATGATTTGGATGGTGGAATAGAGAGACTAATGTCCAACTTTGTTTGGATTTATCTCAGCTTTTCCTTTGTCCCCAGATAAAGCACTCCGTGATGTAAGCACTTACATCAATGGGCTATTTTTTTATATGAAGATGTCCTACCAAATGAATAATTTATTTTTTATTGAGATTTTTCCCTCCTAAAGGAGTAATAGATTTTCACCTAAACATCTATATACACTCATTCAGTTCCTGCTGGTGACAAAGTCCAATTTTTTATTAGGTGATTACCTAGAGCATGGAGTACAATGTATGATCACATGGATGGGAGATTATTTTCCATGGAGCAGGAGGAGACCCATTGTGAACCCTTGACCCAAGACTCATAAATACAATGTACTTGCCGACTGAACTTATTGGCTAAAGAAAAAGAAAGCAATTCCAATCAGAAAATAAACCTGGTTGCCCAATACTTACTATTGAATATTGTTATCCTCAGCAATTTTGTCCAAGGTTAAATAATCTTATCATTCTTATTCTTTACTCAAAAAGCTCTCATTTCCAGAGACCTACCAACCAGGTGCATCCATGAACCTTGATTGAAACCTGTTTTGAAAAAAAATATGTAAAAGACATTTATGGGGTAATTGGAGAAATTTGAAATGATTACATCGGGGAATTACTGTTAATTTTCTTAGGGGGCAATAATATCATTATAGTTTTACATGAAAATATCTTTATCCTTAGAAGTTGCAGATGAAATATTTAGGGGTTAGGTCTGTAAATTTCCAATGATGCACTCCCACCACACACAAACACAGGAAATATTGCAAATTATTAACAAGGTGGTGGGTATTTGGTTATTCATTGTACTATTCTTTCAACTTTCCTATATTTTTGAAAATATAATAAAAATTTTGGAAAAATAATTCCTCTTTCACAAGTTAGGGCAGCTTGATGAAAACAAACATTGCAATTGCTCCATACTTGGGCATGTTGCTCACCTGCTTCAACTCTACTCGCTGTCCATTGCCCTCAGACCTCTATGATTAATCAGGTCTCTGTTTTTATCTCCAAGCTTATCTATCACCACTTCATACATCAAAATCTACACTCAATATAGATTAAATTGGTTTCTGTTTTCCAGATTGCCATGCTCCCTCTCACTCTTAGGGTTTGCACGTGACATTCCTTCCACTTGAATCATATTCTCCACCTCACTTTTCCTCTATCTTTGCCAGTATACCTCTTACGATTCCAATAAGTCTCATATTATACATCAATTCCTGCAGGAAGCTTTCCTTCACCTCCAAAGTCATTACCTTGAGAATACCACCGTCTACTTTCCCTATCATTCCACTTAACATGCCATATTGTAATTGCCAGTTTAATAGCCTAGTCAGTGCTTAAAAATTAGAATGGTGCACTTCTCACTATGAACTCTGGCATCATTAATAAGATAAGGATAATAACGTGGACTGGAAACATCAAATGGATATTAGAAGAGTTTTCAGTTCTTTGTACACAGATAAACTGAAAATAATTGCTATTATGATGTATTGCCACAGGGAAATTCTCTAGCTAAGAATTTCCAACAGAAACTAGATGGCAATATATTAGTTGCTTTTTGTTTGGAATTACAATATCCTTAGGAACAAGTAGGAAGTCAAAACTTAACCCTACTATTCCTGACTAGTATGATACCGTGTGCTTTTAAAAGGCAAACACACACACACACTTAAAATGAAATGGAATAAGTGAAAAACCATAATCTGACAATGTGCTTATAATCCCTGTAGTTATTTATTGAACTATTCACTAGAAAGCCTTTCCTGAGCTCTCTAGTAACATAAATAATTCTAATTATTGGACACTTTATTCTTTATTGTGTATCTTGTTGCTGAGCACTCTATCCTACATTTCCTTCTCTTTCCTTTCTTCTTCTTTCACCTTCTGTCATGGATTATTAATGATGGCTGGATGTGATTTATTAGCCTTCTTGCACATTGTTTCTTAAGTGGATCATTGACATTAGCTAATTGCCAATGCCGTAACCCTGCCACAATCCCTGTCGCAGTGTTTCCCATTTAAACACTTGCTGTTTTGCCCAACCTTCAGTCATCACTGATATCCTTCTAAACACCAAACAAATGCAATGCTGTCTACTGCGCTCTATTTATAGTAGTGCTTTGACTCAGTATATTTAAAGTTTGAAATTTGGCTTAAAGGAAGCTCATATAACGTTATGTATTGTCATGCATGTATATTTAAATATTCCCTTTATATCTTTAAAAACCAATTAGTTCACATAATACTCTAGTTACTAGGTTGAAGTGATAATTTACTCTCATTTGAAAAATGAGAAGTCACCCTGATTTACAGTTTGTACCATATATTTGTAGTGTATGTATCACAAAAGTATGTCTGTCTAGCACTCTATCCCCTGGCACTTCCAAATTTCTACAGTAAATTACGTTCATAACAATGAACTTGAAGAACCTACAAGATCCCAAATTTTAAATTATGGCCAGTGTACTTTTCATGCTGAGTACATTTAATTGTTAATTCCTTTTGAAATGTAATGTATGTGTTGTCTAGGTGTTCTAGGAGTATATATTTTAAACTCTTAATCGTTATTAGTCTCTTTTTCTTAACAGAGTGCCTCACATGCACAAAGCTGTTGTTCGGGCCTCTAGGTATTTGCCCAGTCCTCATTTAGATGTTCTATCTGTATGAGAATGTTAAGTGAGTATTTCAGAAAAAGAATATATAATGTATAGTTATGAAAGTTATTTCTCTCCAATTATCACCAGGGAGAGTCTGATATTGAATTTTCTACCAACCATTACTTTAGTTGTGTCACTTTAGGGCACTAAATGTGAGCATTGCTTGTGGTAGCTTTAAACAAGACCCCACAACCTACTTATATACTCTGACGGTCAATCCCAGTCTCTGCCTTCTTCTTTTGGAGAAACTGAGCCACAAAATATTCATAATTCTATATAAGCAGAGCATGAGACTTGCCCTTAAATATTTGAGTTTCTTAATTAGTGCTTATTTTGCTAGGCCATATGTGAGTCTATTCTTTAATCCAAATGCTGTTAGAATGTCCAGGACTGGGTAAAAATCAGTAACTCTCACTTACTAATCCAGGAAAAGAACATACAGTGTGTCTTAGACTAGATTTTAGTGTGTTTTAAAATAACCTTAAATTTCTGAAGTTGTTGATTAGAATTGCAAGAGATCAAGCAGAGTCAAAGTGCTTTGTTTGACTTTTTTTACTCAATGAACATTATGCCTTTTCTAATAATGAAAGTCTTGTTCTAAACAGAAAGTTTAAAAAATAAAAAAGGAATAAGGGGAAAAATATAAAATCACTTGTAAACTTTCTTGATTTCAAGAAATAACCTCTATTAACATTTTGTATTGTGTTTTTCCAATCCCCTGTTACACATCCCTATATCACCAGATGTTTCCCTCTAGGTAATAATCATCATGCTTACAATATTAGTTTAATGTTTGCTTTTCCCTAAAGACTGCAATCTTCTGGAAGCAGGACTGACTCTACCTTAGGCACAGTCATATCCGGAGTGCTTAGTACAGTGTCCGGCTCATAGCAGGCACTCACCAAATATTGGCCGTGGAAACATGGTTGATTCCATGCATTTTTATACATGTATTTTTTGCTTCCATAAAATAGCACTATACAGTGCACATAGAAGTGTTTTTAATAAAAATTTTTTCTATACACAATTTAAAATATCTCAGGTGACACAATGATGGACACCTTACTCCACTTCTAGATTGAAATATTTTTATACCTAACAAATCTTCAAGTAAATACTTCACAACATAGTACATGTTCCAAGCCAGATCACATTCACACAGCAAAAAATCAATAGAGCCAAGCATAGATATCCAGCAGAAGACATTTATCCAAATATTAATAATGCTGTAGTGGCTTTTCCAAATTTATAGTACCACATCTTTTTAACTTGTGACAATTTCTCAACAGGAAAGCACTTGAATTGCAGTACTCTCATGAGAATAACCTAAGCTTAAACAAAAAGGAGGGAGGGATATGATAGAACAAATCTCTAACTCATCCAGAGGAGATGGCGTCTTCTAAGAAATTTTAAAACCAATGCATAATTATAATGGTGACAGGTACTTTGATGTGAAAAAAAAAAAGATAGGCCCTCTCATCCAATGTCTGACAATTGTGTACTTAGAAGATCTGAAACAAAATCTAAAATTAAAATATTGGATTTGATGCCTTATATTCACTCTACAACTTTCCATGAGCACCAAGAACTCATTAATCACCAAATATAATCATCATCTCTTTTCAACGCTCTTCTTCATTGACCTCTTTTTTTTTTTTATTAATGTTATGATAGATTACAACCTCGTGAGATTTCAGTTGTACATTTTTGTAAGTCATGTTGTGGGTACACCACTTCCCCCTCTGTGCCCTCCCCCCACCCCCCCTTTTCCCTGGTAACCACCGATCAGATCTCCTTATCAATATACTAACTTCCACCTATGAGTGGAGTCATATAGAGTTCGTCTTTCTCTGACTGGCTTATTTCACTTAACATAATACCCTCGAGGTCCATCCACGTTGTTGTGAATGGGCCAATTTTGTCTTTTTTTTATGGCTGAGTAGTATTCCATTGTGTATATATACCACATCTTCTTTATCCAATCATCAGTTTCTGGGTATGTAGGCTGGTTCCACGTCTTGGCTATTGTAAATAATGCTGCGATGAACATAGGGGTGCAACGGACTTTTGAGATTTCTGATATCAGGTTCTTAGGATAGATACCCAGTAATGGGATGGCTGGGTCATAGGGTATTTCTATTTTTAACTTTTTGAGAAATCTCCATACTGTTTTCCATAGTGGCTGTACCAGTTTGCATTCCCACCACCAGTGTATGAGGGTTCCTTTTTCTCCACAACCTCTCCAACATTTGTCACTCTTGGTTTTGGATGTTTTTGCCAATCTAACGGGTGTAAGGTGATATCTTAATGTAGTTTTGATTTGCATTTCCCTGATGATTAGCGATGATGAACATCTTTTCATGTGTCTATTGGCCATATTCATATCTTCTTTTGAGAAATGTCTGTTCATGTCCTCTGCCCATTTGCAAGGCATTGTTCTAGGCACATCCCAATTGCTGTCACTTTCCTTAATTTCAATACTTTGTATTGGTTTTCCTTTTCCCTACCCGGCCATAATTTCCTGTCCCTTTAATGCACTGGATTTCCTTTTCCTGCTGTGTAAATATTGGTTATCTTTCATTTTCTCATGTTATGAGCTCTTCTCAGGCAATTTCATATATTTTCATAGTTTCAGCTATAGCAACCTCAAAACCATATTTCCAACCTCCTGGTCACATCCCCTTTCATTCTCTGAAATTTTTGGCACCTAGCTCACTCTTTCTCTCCACCCCACGCTAGGCTTTCATCCTAGGTGATTCAACATCTTGGGTGGTCCGACACCTGTCTCACACATCGTCCGTGACCTACATCATCCACCCACTCCCATGATCATTCCTTGCAACTTATAGTCAACTGAAAATATTCCACCATAAGAATGCTCTGCACAAAGCTTACTCTTTTTCCAGTTTCTGCTTGAACTATATTCTCGCTACAATTTTCCTAAAGCCTCAATAGATTTCCAGTCCACTGACCCTTTCTCTTTCTCCTGACAATCAACTTTTGACTTTATTTACTTTCTTATACGGTTTCATTACTATCAGCCAATGCTTCAATATTCTCTTCCCAATATCCTAAACTCCTTTGCTCAATCGTTCTTCTTTCCTACCTCCTCACAAAGCCCACTCGGGCTCTGACATTCTACTGGAGAAAATCCTACACTAAGCAGGTAAATGTTACCATAGAGTCATGACTATTAAACTTAATTTCATGTGGCCTAACAAGATATTTTTGTTACTTAGCCAACTCTCCAATTCTTCGCCATGATTATTCCAAAATGTTTCCCTTTATCCTCAAAACTCTGAGACTCTCTCTTCCACCTCTAAGTTCTTAGTCATTCCCAATTGTTCTCATCTCCACTTTACTGAGAAGAGCATAACCACAAAAGTAATTTCCTTAAATTGTCATTTGAAGACCTGCAAACTTACTTACATCTGCACCCACTCTTTCCTTCTCCCATCTTACTATAATCCATTTAACAAACACTTATTGAATGTCTACTATGTGCCAGGCACCCTGCTAGGTGCTGGGAATACAAAGAAGATTAAGATAGATACAGTCTCTTACCTCATGGAGCTTATAGTTTGATGGAGAAGAGATCTATTAAATAACTATCCTAATAATTACTTAATTACACTTGTGATAGGTGTTATGATGAAAATGGGGTGCTATAAGATCATATATCAGGGGACCTGACCTATATGTGAAGTAAGACTTAAAGATAAATAGGAGTTGTTCAGGCAAATGTACACGTATGTAGAAGGAGTTTCAACCACGAGTGTGGATAACAGCATGTCATGTCCAAGGAAAAGAGAAATGATTGATGTGTCAGGAATACAGAGACACAAATGTAAGATGAGACTGAAAGCAATAGATCCTTGTTACTCATGCTAAAGATTTTGGCCATTTTTATAACAACAGAGGGACATTTTGAGCGGGGGAGTATATGATTAGATTTTCTTTGTTTTGTTTTTAAAAAATGAAACACCTAACTCTGGCATTTAAAAAAGATTGTTCAAAATTGGGTGGAGGCTAGTTGAAGCGAACAGAGCAGAAGCCTGGTTGGATTGTACTAAGCAGTGAGTATGAGAATAGGAAATGGATTAGCAAGACCATATCCATCTTTCTAATTTGGTTACAAAGAAAAAGGTTAACACAGGAAGACGTGAAATCATAGGGAGGTTTGCTTTCATTTTTGACACATCTGAGTATGGATACTGTAGAGAGGGCAAGAGTGAAGGTAAGAAAGATGTTGCATTTGCAAAGATTCAGAGAAACCTAAGAAATCAGACTTCTCTTGGGGATCTTACACAATAATTAGGTACATGTACACTTGAAAAGACCCCTCTTTATACCAGGAAGGGCATATGTCACAATATGGCACATATGATAAATTATATAGTTTAGTGTGAGGGAGAGATTGGGTGGGGTTGTTAGGGAAGATGTGGTATATAAACTGGGCCTTGGAAAATGGGTAGAATAAGGGTATCCTGAACTATGGTGGTGCAAAGTTAGATGCAAGAGACTTTTCAAAAGAAGAATCCACTTCACTTTGTGATTAGGCCGATACAGACAATTAGGACTGAGGGAAACTCCAAGGTTTCAAACCTAGGTGCGTGTGAGTTAGCGGTACTAATTTTGGAAAGAAAAGGGCTGGTGCTCTGTTTCAGTCTCAGAGATGATTTGTTTTCTCCCGCTAATGAGGCAGGGAGCAAGGATCATGAGAGGCAGGGCAAGGGGTGAAATAGAGAAACTGACCAAGATTCAGAAGCTACCAAACTCAATCTCCATTTTGTGGCTTATTTTCTCTTAATGTTTCCCTGAAAGGCAAATCTACTCACATGCAAGTGTAAGCTCAAAGTTATTATGCAGTTTTATCTGTCAGCGGAAAAAAGAGATCAATAATGCCTCATGTTGATGAGGGTGTAGGAAAATCAGCACTCTCATATACTTGTAGTCAGAGAGTGAATCAGAACAAACTTTGTACACTCTGGCAATAAGTATTGAAATTATTTCCTCAGGATAAATTTCATTCACGAAATTCATCCCAAGGAATGAATTGCAAAAAGTACAGGTATGAGGATTTACATGGTAGAGTTAATTATAAGAGTGAAAAATTTGGAAACAATCTACATGCCCTTTGTTAAGAAATAATTAGAGTACAGTATGTCTGCACAGGGAAATATCATGGAAATGTTTTCTTTTAAAAAAAGGATCTCGATCTATATGTGTCAACATACAAAGATGTTCACAATAGAGTATAGTCAAAAAATAACAATTTACCAAATACGTATGGTATGTACAATTGCATTCATGAAAATACTCTTTATGTACACACAATAAAAGTCTGAAAAGAGACACAACCAGAGACAAAAATATTATTTTGGAAAGATGTGTAATCAACTGTTAAATGTGATTGAGAGTGGGATCATGGCTGCTATCTACTTTTTTTTTTGCTTGTTTATATTCTCTTGTACTCTCTATTTGTTTGGTAATTGATGTAGATTGTCTTATAAGGAAAACATTGTTTTTAAGCTTAAAAAATACCAATCTAAATAATTTGGGATTTACATACATGTCAACGTTCCCATCCATCTTAGCTTAATGGGCTAATCATGAGAAAAAGGAAAATAAATGGAACTTTTGGAGCTAAAATGGGTAAATGAAAAGCCATCTCAAACTCTCAACGCCACAGACTTTTTTTCTTCTTGATGTGATACCAAGCTAAAAGGTTCTCTAGAGACTTGAAGTGTTAATGCACTTCACTAAGTACTCAACAAAAAAGTAAGATGCAGCAAGTAAAAATGGCCTTTCAAAATTGGATAGATGCCCAAGTAAAACCCAATTAGTAACAGACTCGTCCAGAGTTGAGACTAAGAACTCATTTCTGTTAGAATAGTCCTTGGTCCAGATCAGAGATCATTCTTTTAGGAATTCAAGTCTTTCCATGATGGACACAGCTTAGTTTAGGATTCTTGGGACCCTAATGCGTAACATACCTATGAGAGTGCCTTTCACTCAGAAGACTCACTGAAACAAATGAATTAATGAAAGAATAATTAAATAAATAATTATATGGCCAACAGGGCAGTCTGAACTGTTCAAAATTAGAAATTTTGAGAAGCTGAATATGACAAAATAATAATATTAATAACAATAATAGTAGTAGTAAAAGTAAAATAATAGTTGCTGTAAGGTAAGGCAAATACATAGCTCTTAGAGTCTACTACAAGTGACACCAGTGAATGATATTAGGAAAATGCTGTCTCAGTCAGTTCCAGCTGCTACAGCAAACACCATAGTCTGGGTGGCTTAAACAGCAAACATTTATTCCTCACAGTTCTAGAGGCCAGAAGTCCAAAATCAGGGTGCCAGGACGGTCAGGTTCTTGGTGAGGGCCCTCTTCCTGGTTATGTCCTCACCTGGCCTTTCCTTGGTGCATTGCATGCATGCAGAAAGAGAGAGATCTCAAGTCTCTTCCTCGTTTTATAAGGGCATTAATTACATCATGGAGGCTCCACCCTCATGATCTCGTCTAGACCTAATTACCTCCCAAAGACCCCACCTCCAAATACCATCGCAATGGGGATTGGGACTATAACACATAAATTTAGGGGGTACACAAACATTCAGTTCATAACAAATGCCAACATAACTTACAGAGGCAGAATGTCTCTTTAATCACAATATTACTGGTTGACCATCGATTGATGCCATTGCTTTTATAGACAAAATAATGGGTCAACAAAAGTTGGGTAGTCAGCTTGAATGTCTAAAAAAATGGAGATGTCAGAGAGAAAACAGCATACCCACTCAGCATGTCCAGTGGAGGGGGGATGCTCTAGCCCTGTGACTGCTCTGCCCAGTCCCTGTGGCAGGTGACCCTGGTTCAGAGGCTGATAAATCAGGTTATTATAGGGTGATGTCATTAGGCATTTAAACATTACAATTGTCCCTCCTCTCCTCTCAACCACCACCACTCTTTCTCTCATTTCACTTTCACTAAATAGCTTCTGATTGTAATGTGCTTTCCCACACATATTTCCTACAGGGAAGGAATGTGCTGCTCTTGCAGACTTCTAAAGTCCATGGGATAGCTACATTTCTCTTCTCAGCTAGCTGTCATTCGCATTTATACAAGCTATCTTCTACGAGCTTATCTGGTATATGCTGGATAGCTAGAGGTTAAATACAGCTGAGGAATGCTGACCAAATAAGATGAAATCTCTTAACTGTTTTACTCATTCATAGAATTTGGCCCCTTACTCACAGTCTTCCTTTTTATCCCAAACTCTGCCATCTTCATGGGTGATTTAAACATCCATATGGATATCCCATCCAACATTCTGGCCTCTTGGTTCTTGGTGATATGCACATATTCCATTAGCTTTTTCTTCAGTTCATCTCACCCACCTGCTCCCACAGCCATATCCTAGATCTTGTCGCCACCCCCGAAACTGTTTTACATTCCAAGTCATTAACTCATATTTCTTGTTCTCTGACCACAACCTTTCCTCTTTCTAGCTTGCTAGTTTACTACTCTCATGTCAACTTCTTCTTAAGGTTCTTTAAGGAATCAAAGCAATTCAGAGTTTTCTCACAGATTCTTGTAGTCATTTTCTAAAGATTTTTACTCATCCATCTTTCTTTTTTTATTGTGGTAAAATATACATAACATAAAATTTAGTATCTTAATCATTTTGAAGTGTACAGCTTAGTGGCATCAGGTACATTCACATTGTTGTGCAACCATCCATCTCCAGAACTCTTTTCATCTTGTAAAACTAAAACTCTGTACCCATTAAACGCTAACTCCCTGTTCCCTCCACAACCCCCAACCCCCAGCCCCTGGCAATTGCCTTTCTACTTTCGGTCGGTATAAATCTGACTACTCTAGGTTCTTCTTATATGGGGAATCATACAGTTGTCGTCTTTTTGTGACTGGCTTATTTCACTTAGCATAATGTCCACAAGGTACATCTGTGTTATAGCATGTGTCAGAATTTCCCTCCTTTTTAAGGCTTAATAACATCCCCTTGTATGTATAGACTATATCTCGTCTATCCATTCATCTCTTAATGGATACTTGGTTGCTTCCACCCTTTGCCAACTGTGAATAATGCTGCTATAAACATGGGTGTACTCATTCATCTTTCTTGTTGCTGGCAGTCTCTGAAAGGCTTTATAACTTACTCATTTACAGAACAAAACAGTGCTAAAATAATTCTTCAAATATTTGCCATTTATCTTCCATCCTTACTTTTTCTAAAAATGATAGTGATAATTCAAACCCACCTTTTGATGGTGCTTTTGACTAAGCTATTTTATACTTCTGAAATGCTATTCACTGATTGGTTATGCCATCAATAGATATGGTACTCTATTTATGCTAGCTAGCTAACATATGTTTTTTGAACATGCAAAGGTATGTGGAGTACTTCCTTAAGAGGGTTTAGACTAATAATATGGCTTTCAAATCTAGTTTTTAAAAGTATTTTTAATTAATTGCGTAGCCAGCTTTCCTCTCCTTCAGACATATAGGAGATTTTTATTTCCCTCCTTTGCTTGCAGTTAGGAGAGGCCAGAGACTAGTTCTGGCGAATGGGTTGCAAGAAGAGTGTGTGCATCTCTTTCAGGCTGCAGCAATGTAGGTTTACTTCTGGGTCAAATCTCTCTCTGCCTTTGCTGCATCAACTAAGAAGGCCACTTATTCCAGATGGTACAGCTATAGGATGGTGGAACCACTAACAAATGATCACTGAGTAGCCATATGGAAGGCATTTGCCATGGACAGTTGCCCAGAACCTCAATAGATATTTTGTAAGCAAGACTGTAAGCAAGATATAAACCCCTGAGATTTGTGGGGTTACTTGTTTAAGTAACATAACCTACTCTATTCCAACCAATACAATAGTGAACTCAAACATGTAAGAGGAAGACAAATTGCTTAGTGTGGTGGGAACCCCTTTACGTGTAAGCAGCCCAATTCTTTCTCCAAATAAAGGTGGAAGAGGTGCTGAGAGTCCTCACGTAACTTGATGAGGCAGAGGGGATCACCTTTCTTGTTCACAGGCAAACGTAGCCCAGTGACCTAGAAAGGGATATAGGAGGCATCCCCCGGTCGCAGAGCTCTGCCTCCCAGCAACTGTGCCATGGGCGTTGTTGCAGGAGAAAGCCTACCTGACTCTATGGATTTCTAGGTTTGATAATTGCTGATGCCTGGGCTGAAATCAAGAGGCTTTAACATGCTAAGCCGCTACCGTTACTCAGCCTCTCTGCTCTGGTCCAGAAGATTTCTGACTAGTGCCTGGTCCTGCATGGCTTCAGTGTTTTCTGGGTTGTTCACATACCAGACAGCTGGTACTTTTGGCATCTTGTGTGAACTCTACTCAGAAAGCTTTTTCCCTTACCCTTCCACTTTCAGATTTATTCCTGCTTTCCCAGCATCTGACTGCATTCATAACTTTTTCCTCATTGTTGACATCCCTCCTCCATAATTATTTATACTCACTCCCTTGATTATGCTGCTTCTGGCTGCTTGGGGGAAATGCTCCACCTCTCCCTGCCAGGCCTCCACCTCCCCTTAGGCTTCTGCAGGCAACATCTTGCAATTTACCCTGATCCCTCGTTTAGAATCTAGACAAGTAAACAGGAGATTTCAATACACTGCACCCAAGAAATTATATAATTAGCCACCTCCAGTATCATAAGGAAACACAACAGTCAACCTGTCACTGCATTTGTCAGCATTATATGATATTCTGCCCCCAAATGTTAAATCTCATTTCAATAAATTGTAAGGGGTTGTCAAAATCCTTTTGCAACATTGGAATTGTGTTGTCTTGAAACAAGACTGTTTTAAATATAAATTGCTTCCATATAATCATAGATTTATTTTTAAAGACTTTTCTGTTATTTTACTTGGAGGTTGACTTAATTATTTTTATAAACATACCACATACTAATTATAGTAGTGGTAGGTAGTTGATTTTTTTTATTGTCTTTTTGTGGGGTTGGGGGAAGGGCTTCCAGGATCTCAGTCCTCTGTTATTTGTGCAGAATCCCCCATTGTGCAATCGCTTCTATTACAGAAGCCACAGTAATCAAATAGTCCATCTTCATGTGCCTGGAGGCTTTTATTCAGACATGTGACCAAGACTCTGTTTGTCAGAAATTTTTCTTGAGGAATGTGGGGACATCTGAAAATCATTCATAGTGATTTACTTGAGAGATTTATCTTAAAAGAGGAAGGCAGGGGTCGGCCCTGTGGCTGAGTGGTTAAGTACATGCGCTCTGCTTCAGCGGCCCAGGGTTTCACTAGTTTGGATCCTGGGTGTCCACCTAGCACTGCTCATCAAGCCATGCTGAGGCAGCGTCCCACATGCCATAACTAGAAGAACCTGCAACTAGACTATACAACTATGTACTGGGGGGCCTTGGGGAGAAGAAAAAGGAAAAAAACAAAAAGATTGGCAACAGATGTCAGCTCAGGTGCCAATCTTTAAAAAAAAAAGCGGAAGGCAATTGTCCTAGTGCTGCAGCCTCATCCAAACTCGTTTCTCCAGACTTGTAAAGACAGTCAAGTTTCAGAATGCTTTGGGGGGATTATAAGGGCGTACACAGAAGGAAAAGTCCAACACGACTAAAGATTTGCATGACTAGAATGCTTCCCAGATGTCTCTTGTGTTGCATCTAAACACCTCTTTACCCTCTTGAATGGTAGCAACTACATTTACTTTTGATAGATTTTATTCCCTAATCATCACTGTAACCAGGGACTCCACTTGTCTCTGTAGTGCCTTTGTATAAATTAAGAAAAGATGCTCCTGCTCCAAGATACTTTACTGACATCTATCAGAAAATTGTTATAATATACTGATTTTATCAGAACAAGACACTTTACTACCATAAGCCAAAAAAATTGACATAATATATATACAAAATTTCATAATGTGAACAACATATCTTATATGTGACAGACATGATTATAACCTTCTTCTTAGCTTGTTTTCCAAGGGCATGAGAAATCCCAAATTGCTAGGTAGAGGTTGTTGCTTCCAATTCAATGGAATCATCACTGCTCATCTGGTGGAAGAAGTCTTTGAGTACTGAGAATTCTGTATCAGCAGAGCACCAAAAAGGAAGGACAGTGGATCATTAGGTTTAAGAGTGAGAGGCGTCACTCCCAATTCCATCCATTGGTTCTTGGACCCATGTATTATTGCTGTAGGAGAAAAGCAGCAAATATTTGCCTCTGGTTCAGAGCACACACTGTGTCTACTCAATAGCACCAAGATTGGCAAGATATCATTTCCTAAGCTACGTAACTGAATATTCAACAGGCATTCTGCTATTCTGTAAGGCAAACTGCTTTCAAGTGATGGCACTTGAGACCAGTGATCCCATGGGCATCAGTATATTGCCTTATTTCACTAAAAAGTAAACTTATTAAAAGCAATATTTTGAAAGAGAAGTTGCTAATGAATAAAGTGTTTGTTAAATCCATAGATTGTGCTGCTTGCAGATGTATGACAGTCAAGAAAAGCAAATTCAAATCCAAAATGAACGTCTATTCCAATGAAACAAAAACTGCCCTTTCATGAAGAAATGTAATTATCCTGACACCAAGTGCCTTTCTGGTCCCCCTGGAGTTGGATCCCACACTGGAGGCTCATGTCTGGCTACTGCAAATGTCAAGTTGGACATTCAGCAGCGGCAGGAGGCAGGCCAGCCTTGGTGAGGAGAAGTTCATATAGTTGAACTCATGCATAGGTTCTATTTGTCTCAGTGTGACCACTTTGTTTATGAGCTCATCAAACAAGCACAGAGTATCTCAGGGATTGTCCAATTTTATTGCAAATATCTCATTTATGATGGGAAGTTCATGAATGGGGTCCTACGGACAGGTGTTCCATCTCTACTAGAACCCAACAGCAAGCCAAGCTGTTTCTCAAAAGGAGAATTATTATTTGGCAAAGAGGATGTGCTTATGCTCAAACACCCTATGGGTCTCTGCTGTGATTTGTTTATTGGAATTTTCACTGGCGTTTAGAGAGCATTCCAATCTGCTACAGAAATTTTGAGCCCTGTTGGATTTACTAGGTCATAAAAGCCAAGTAGCAGCGCTGCCTGCAGTGAAGCCGCAATTGCCTAGCCTTCTCAGGTCACTGGTTACACTCAAAGCTTGCAGTCATTTGGGTCACTCTGTAAACGAATCAAAGAAGCACGTCTATATTATATGTTGCTTCCAAAATCCAATGAGGCCTATCAAGTATTATGCCTCTTTCTTTAATGGTATTGGATGCAAGGTGTATTAACTTGTCCTTCACATTGGCAAGGATATTCGCAAGTGCTTCAGACAGGTGAGAAGCCTATCTAAAGTCACTGCTACTTTCTATTCCTGGGTATTTTCAGCATGAAACGATAATGTATTAGACTAGCATGATGCCGTATGAAATGTGAGACAATCAAGTACCCTATGGGCCAAATTGTGGCACAGAGTTCTCGAGTCGTTGTAATCCTGAGACAAGATAACTATTTTGTTCAGGTATATACTGTTATATACAGATATAACAGAAATATACTGTTCCTGCCAGACGAAAATAAACTTCTGATTCTGTATTTATCAAAATAGCATTTGTCAGGCCCATAGATGCAAAGCAAAAACTCTTCTTATTTGGTGCAGTAAAGAAACCATATCTGGATTGGCCACAATGATTTCAAAAACAGGTTAGGTTTATGATAATCAACTGGATGAGAATATTTATGAAATATTTCGGAGTCCTATATGATTTCTAAATAGTCAAACAAACTACTTCTGCATTCTTTAAGTCTTTGAAAGTAGCATTTAACTTTGTATCTGCACCGCTCCTCTCCCAGCCTCCTCCCAAGGATGTGATGTGGCTTTTGGTTTACTTTCTGACAAGGAGGAGGAGTTCTAAGAATTTTCCTTGATCCATTCTACCATAATAGCTAGGGTTACCATATGATTTATCAGTAAAACTAGTACTAAAAATATTTTTAAAGTATTAAATTATCATTAAACCAGTATACTTTTGATAGGGAAAAAGAGTTCTATTAAAAATAGAGATCGGTGGGGAGGAGGGCAAACGGGGGGATTAGGCTCACATGTGTGGTGATGGACTATAACCAGTTTTTGGGTGCTGAACATGATGTAATCTACACAGAATTCGAAATATATTACAATGTACATCTGAAAACTATATAATGTTATAATCCAATGTTACTGCAATAAAAAAATGGGGAAAAAAGAAAACATAAAAAACAAACAAAAATAGAGATCAGGAATCCAGTGTGGGGATTTGGTCATTTACTGCAGTTATCTATGCTGATATTGCATTTAGGAACCAGAAAAATAACCATCAGAATGTTCAGGAACCCACTGGGCCTCTACAGGCTGGATTTGGCTTATGACATATTCATTGCCTGACCTCTTTAGCCTCTGTTCGAACCAGTCAATCATATTGATGGTCTATCCTCATTCCCTGGAATGACTGTTAGCTCAGAACCAATGTCCAATAATCCCTGAAAGGTCTGGGTATTTTCCTTTCCCTAGTCCACAGTTACTCTGGTAAATAAATAATTTCCTTTGCGGAAAGCTAGAAAGAAAATCATAGAACACGCTTACGAAGTTATTACAGGGTGATTTCTTAAATTCATCCTGCCTCATCTCGATACTAGAGCAATGCTAGGGAGGTCTGTGGGCGGACTCAGGTCTGAGAATTAGGTGGAGCGGTGACTCTATTGTGTAGCTGAAAGCAGGCCTCCCTAAGTCTAGAGGGGTGTTGCTGCTGTTGTTTTATGAATCAAATAGGGCCTCCATGGGCTACTCTCTAGGGATTCGAATTATAGGCCTGGAGACAATCAGGGTCAATGGAAGACAGGCACATGGACTCAGATTTGCCATACAACTTCCTCAAGTAAGTCCATTACCGGGTCTTCAACCAAGGCAATTACAGCCTTGTCCAAAAAGGGAGAAGAGACTACCCTTTGAGACATTCTATTCCTACTGAATATTCCTATAGATCCTCTCTTTTTCAATAACTGGATCAAATTTTGAGTTTTACTTTTGGCCATTTTAGCCCAGCAACTTCAAGAGATAAAAGGTTTTGTGTGTTTATTTGCTTGTTTTTTTAGACATTGCTATAGATGTCTGTTGCCATTCACTGACTTCAAGCTATCTTGTAACCAACTGAAGCAACTACTCAATCCAGTCTCCTCAATCTCCTCATCCTAGGTTGAACATAGGATTTATCATCCACATCAGGACACTCTGGAAAGTGAAAGGGGGTGCTATTAAAAACTGTGATGATACAATAGGCGTAAAATATCCAGGAGAAACTGGACTTATGATCACTCTACTCTTGCTCTTTATGTTGTCTTATGGCATTAGCCCAAAGTCTTATCTTTAATGGATATTTCATTCATAAGCCTTAATACTAGCTTAATTGTATTGTTTTTAAGTCCAAGCATACCAGATAACCAATCCCAGATTCCTCGCATTTCCATCAAGGTCTGTTTCCAGAAATTTCCCCATACTTACTCATCTTAGCAATTTCTTTGCAGTCAGCGTTCTTAGTATCAAATGATACCTAAGAGAGACTGTTTGGGCCACCTTGATTTCCATTATTTCATAGGATGCTATACTCTGGAGTGCCTGGAAGATCTGATGTAGGGTCATCTAGCTCAGTGGTATCTGATACCAACATCAGATCTACCATGAAGACAGCGTAATAGCTCTCTTGCAGTTATATTTTGATATCTTATTATTATCATGTGTTCCAATGGACTGTAGCTTATTCAAAAAAAATTAACACTAAGCATTTTCTTTCTACGTTGATGAGCATATCCTACCTAGTCATTTAAATGGGTGTTTTAGTTGAGGCAATATATTTGTGTAATTTGCAGGGTTAATTGTATAGTTTAGAGCTAAGGATTTCTTTTACTACCCAGAATAAATTAGTGATTCCAGTGTGTGTAATAAGAGAATAAAGAACAATGCCAATGGAATGGCAAATGTGGCAAAAAGTGATCATTTTCATGGTTTGGAGGAGAAGGGGCCCAGGATCAATCCTCTGGCTCCAGGACAGAATTTTGTCTCATCAATAAGTGAAGAGTTGGATTAGGTAAACTATAAAGTAACTTCCAGCTCCATTATTCTATGCATTTATAAAACACCAGCATGGAAAAATATCTGAATAATTACATATCACTTGAATGTGTATGCTTACAAAGTTTAGGGTGCTTTTTTGTTTTTTGTTATCCTGCTTGCAAGAGAGGTGGGCTGAAGGGAGAAGAGCTGTTGGGCTTATTCTATGCTTTGGCAGAAGGAAATCAGTGTAGGCATAGTTCAGGAAATCACTCTGTCACCAGTCTAGAAGATTCTGAAAAGAGGTGCTTGACAAGAGGGTGGGCATGCCAGGATAGAGGGAGCCACCCATGTGGACACTGCAGATTTCAGTTTGAGTATGGTGCTGCTGTTGGCTTTCTCCTTTTTGACATGGGTTATACCCTTTACATACCAAGCTGAATTTCAAGCCTTTCCCACTATTGGACTCTACCATTTGCAACAAGATACACATTTCCTGTGTGGTTACAAGAAGTTTTGCTTTGTGCAAATGAACGTGACTCATGTCCTAAATGTTGCACTCTAGAAAATTAAATAATGTTTTCATATTACTATTTTGAAAAGTTCTTTGACAGTTATTTAAATGACTCATCTTAGTACCTTTGATGCCAACTAATTGTTACCTTCTCTTGAGTGTAAGGCTTGTTAGACAGTAAATGTTTTCCAGAAAATACATTTTAAAAAAGAAGCTGAAGAAAAATATTTAAAAGCAGATGTTTTACAACTGCTTTTGTGATCTAGAGGCAGACAGTTCATCTTCTATCACGTTTTCTTTTTGTGTTTGTGTGACTCTTGGATTTGATTAACGATGATGAAAAACAATACTATAGGATCAGGAAAGAATACATTTGTCCTTTGAAAGTCATTATTATTGAATTGCTCAAAACTCCTGAAATTATGCTTATCCAGTAAAACTCTGTGGTTTGATGTTCTTTTGTTTCGAATCCAGTTTTCCCAGTTGAAAATTGGGGCTTTGATCTTTACCTGTGAATTACTCAACACAGGCCTCAACATGCTCAATTTTGTAAGAAATTATTGTGCTTTACTTCTGGAATGAATTTCCCCAGGGCTTCTTTAATGGTTTGTGCTTTAACACATGATAGTTTTTAAGTTTTTTTAATTTGACCGATTCCTTTTAAATTTGAATGAGATTCTGCTGTTCCTCATGTACTCAGATGATGCTATTAACTCACGGTCAGTAGGGCACGCACTTCAAGTAGATTTTATAGTAGTGGTGATGTGAGTGCATTGAGACCCAGAGGCTCTTGGCCACTTCTCCTTGTGACGAAAGATGCTCCTGAGTATTTAGGATACTGGTGTAGTCTTTAGCTGTAAAACAGCAAACCTGGAAGTTCACTCAGGGCCTACTCTCAGTCTGGGTCACCTTGGCACCATCATCAGACCAGCTGAATTAACTGACGACAGACAGTTATTTTCATCTCGGATGTATATCTAGGCTTTTGCTGTCTTGTTTTCTCTTTCTATTTCCTTAGGTTGGAATTGCTTTATTTGCTAACATTTCCTAGCTTAGGTTGAGTTTCAAGCCAAGGACATTACTGCAAGAGTAGCAAGAATAGAAAATCAATACATTATTGATTGCCAGTGAAAATGATTATGAATAACTTCAGTTACCTCTTTATGGTTTAAAGTCCATTGTTCTATCTCCCTCATTTATGGCTTTCTGAGTTTTCATAATGAAAATTTTGTGATTGAATCAAAGATCTAGCAGAAATTATCATGTCTATACAAGTTTGTGATGTGTGTGCCTTTTTTTTAATCTTTCATCACAGACATAAAAAGGATTATTTTCCTCTTTAACTTTTTAATAAGAAAAGTATCATTTTCTTGGTGACATTTATAATAACATGGTCATCTTTAGCCTGATCTAATTTAAGGTAAAAATATTTATCTGTCCACAATAATTTTTACTCAATTTCAGTACATTGAAAAATATATTGTTAGTATGATAATATATTTATTTTAGACCTGACATTTCCTTCAAACTTTGAACATGAAAGAAAATATTTAGCAAACCTATTAACTTAGAAATGTTTTAAATTTTAGAGAAATTACAGAGAACTAGGTCATCCTTTAAGCATTTGGGGCTTAGGAAAACGTATTCATTAGCTGTCAGAAAGTGGGGTGGGTGGGGGTTAAGATGGAGGAAGCTGCCTGGCTTGGTAGGCTCCTGGAGAAATATGACTCTGCAGACAGAGGGCAGCCCTTTGGGGCTCTCTAAACTGCAGACTCAGGAACATTGATTCTGACTCTACCTTTGCAAAGGCTGATTCTGAAAAGAACCAGAATCTTGCTGTCATCTTCAATACTGAATCACTTACGATACTTCGGTTGCAGGCAACAGAAATGGCCTTAGTTAATTTAAATGAATGAAGTAATTCGCTAGAAGGATATGGATATTTCCAAAATCCAGGAAATACTGAAGACACAGACTTCAGAAAAGACTGGAACCAGAACAATTTTGCTGATCTAGGTGTCCATTGAAGTCCAGACTAAGGAATGAAACAGATCAGTTGTTTTCCATCCCTTCTTTCTTTCCTTTGTGACTCAAATTCTGAGAGAGAGAAAGTACTATTTACCTGTCTGGGGTCCTCGACCAAGGGTGGGCAAGACTGATGAACATACTGCTATGCCTTTATTCACTGGGGATGGGGAGGGGCATCAAAGGGAAACTAGGAAGCTATTAGCAGAAGAAGGGCAGGAAAAAGATCAACGGATATCCCCTGTAGGCAGTATTTTTCTCACCCTAACATTTTAGGACTTGTCATATGCATTGCCCCAATACGCTCCTCTCTCCAAAGCTCTGTACTCTTGACACTATTCTCCTTTCTCCATAGCCCTATACTCTTGACGCTATCCTCAGTGCTTCTCCACCCTTTCCATTATAGGCTTACCCCCAAGGAAGGACTTTAAAACTCTGGTTCAGCTTTGAGAGGACTGTGCATTGAGGAGCTTTTACTTTGGTTAGGCTATGCCTTATGGTTAAGTTCTAGCACAGGCTCTGCTTTATTCTTGAGATCCAATCTCCTTGTTTCTGAGACTCCAGTTCTGGTGACCAGGACCTTATCTTACTTCCCGGATCTGAGTTGGACTAGATCCTTGCTTTACTTCTTGCTTGTCCCTCATCCCCACCATAGGCTTGGATGCTTTCTTTCACTTCCATTGGGTGCTCAGTACCCTGTTCCCTGCTGTCAAACTCCCCTGGGGCTCTCTGTCTGATTGCTTCTGGATTTCCCAGTACTGTGCTTCTTCCATCAGAACACTTTCGATGTTCCTGGTGGGATCCTGCTGATGCCAACTGACTGTCCGCCAAATTTTTTCTCTGTTTTTTAAATTCAGAAACACCTCTTCATACAGTTCTGGCTCACCCAGTATTCCCATTTAACTCTACCTCTTAAATTTATTTTAGTAAATATTGAATAAACACAAAATCCTAATGATAATATGTGTAAGGTTTAAAGACATGACAAATAATGATCTCCAATGTACCCACCACCCAGTTTAAGAAACAGGATACAAGGCCACCTTATTAAAGTAACTCTCTGCCTGAGTGGTTAGGATGGGCCTATCTCACCTTTGAAGTCAGGAAAATTGTGTTAGAACCTCAGCTCTCATACTGCCTGTGTGATCTTAGACAGCATACTGCAACTCTCTGAACCTTTAATTGGTAAGTTTGAATTAGATGACAGCATTGTTAGCACTCCATAGATAGAAATGGACTTCCTTTATCCTAAGGGTCTCAGTGAGTATCGAGCACTCTGCCCCTCCTCTTACGCCTACTCCCCATGGCTATAACCAACATGTTTAAATCCACCTTGTCCTGAGGTAGGATGCTCACTGGTAGTTGAATCAGAGATCCTTAAATGCTTTGCAAGTGAATAAAAGATTGACCTTAGAGCAGAGCCCAGTGGAGACCTAGGGGTCCTTACTATAGAAAAGAAGGGTATACAGAGGGTCACACTAATTGAGGATTCAGTATCCACACCCCTAGGTTACAAGGTTACATAAGGAACTAAAAGTATCAACAGGAAATTATTCATCCTTAACCCAACCATTTAAACACTGATCCCATTTAAACATCCTCTGTCTTAATACCGGTGTTTACTCCAGACTCTTAAGTCATCTACATTGTGAGTCAGGCTTTTCTGGAGTACATGTCTCAATTATAGAATTTATTATTCTAGATGTTTATTATTCATTTAAATTTGTCCCTTTACTAGACAGAGCTCCTCAAGTTGTAGGGATATTTCTTGCTTTTATTATCTTGTTATCTCCCTGTCCTCCGCACCATGACTGACTCTCAGCAGGTGTTCAATAAATGTTTGAGTTTCAGGAAAGGTGCAGAGGCAGGGTTCGGCCTGCCCAGCCTTTCTTAAAGACCCAACTTTGATCTAAAAGTAGCGTTTAAGTATTATATGTGCAAAGAAACTAGCTCTAAGATCGCTGCTTTGATACTTTTGATACTAAAAAGAACCAATTTGCACATGTGATTCATGGAAACATGCAATAATGTCAAATCACCATTTTGTACAAATTAAAAAACCTTTAGCCTTATCCCAAACTTCTATCTTATTATTCTAACATTATGTACTCTGCCATTCTGATTCTGTGGCTCAGGCCTGGTGGGCTCTTGAGTGGGCAGGGAGAATACTTGCTATTCAGCTGAAACAGTGAGCAGGAGCTCTTAATGGGAACACTGAATCTTCTCCTCCAACCACACCCCACGTTCCCTACCCTCTGTGTGCTAACTACCACATTATGAATGTGGGGAATGCTCTATAAATGTTGGCAGACAAAATCACACCCATAAGTTAGTTCATTTCAGCTTAAATGGATATGTCCAAGAGAATTGCCACCCACATATGAAATTCCTTGGTTTTTATAGTACCAGTTGTTTTTTCTTAAAAGAAATCCCATTCTGCTAGCAATAAAAATTACTCAAAATTTCAACAATTGTGACATTGTCTTGCAAAGATTACTAAGGGTCTTTTAAAATTCAACTTAGGAAAAAATCTGTAAATATGTAAAATGTTGCATTTGATTAGGGAAAACAACAGAATTTAACATGTCAGATTCTAAGGAGGACATAATAAGTACTTTAGCAGTTACTGTGTGTGGGTTGATTCTGCAGTGGCTGAACAGCTCAGAATATTGAAAGAGCGGTACTTCTGTGCGTGGGCAGTGGGCGGGAAGGGATGTCCTATATGCAGGCAGCTAAGTGGCAAACATGTTCGTCATTGCAATACAAGGGAAAACATTAGGATAGCTTATCAGTGTAGAACAATTACACATAGACTTCGTGTCAGGCGACATGCATTAAAGCAAGGGACGGTAACCCAGAAGCCATGGTTTAATTCTGGCTCACTTGTCCTAAACAATCCTTGGTCTAGCTCTCATCAGCCCAAGTTAGATCTGACCAGAGACACGTTGGTCATTTGAGGTACCGTAACTTTCCTTTTTCCATAACGTCATTGGGACCTAACCACCACTGTACCACCCAACTCCATCATAGTTTCCTGAATTTAGAATTCACTGAAGTTGGGTTTATATGACTAAGAAGTAGCTAACGGGCATTTTGATGAATAAATTCCAAAATTTATCATTCTTAAAAAGGTGAATTCCTGGGTTTAGGCATACTGTGCTTTTAGTCTTTCTTCTAGTATCAGTTCTCGTGTGTTTAAAGGCCTTAAGAAAGTGAAACCTATTTGTTTTTGGAGATAGGGAAGATAAAATCACATTTGAAAGCAATTTGAATCCGGAAGTTATTTTTTTTTTTTTTAAAGATTTTATTTTTTCCTTTTTCTCCTCAAAGCCCCCCGGTACATAGTTGTGTATTCTTCGTTGTGGGTTCTTCTAGTTGTGGCATGTGGGACGCTGCCTCAGCGTGGTCTGACGAGCAGTGCCATGTCCGCGCCCAGGATTCGAACTAACGAAACACTGGGCCGCCTGCAGCGGAGCACGCGAACTTAACCACTCGGCCACGGGGCCAGCCCCAGGAAGTTATTTTTAAGTGAGGATAATTATTATTAAGTGCAGTAGAGAAAAGAACAATCTGAAATTGAAGCAGCCATCACATAAGAAACATCAATCAAATAAAAACTTTTAAATATAAGAAAATGCTTGAAAATGTATGGAGGTGGGACAACAAGAGGAGTATCCGATGGCAATACTCTAGGAAAAAGGCCAGACTCTAGGAAAAAAGGTGATAATCTTAGGAAAAAGACAGTTTGGCATGCCAGGAAACTCATTCTTGGAGGCAATGGGAACAATCACTTTCAGAGTTTAATCCTAAGAGTTCTGGAAAGGTTTGTCGACAAGAAAATTCTCACCCACTTTTCAGTATCTTTTCCCTTTGAAATCCCTCTGGAGAGATTTTTGGGGGCAAGGAATGTGAGGGGTTGTGTCCAAGAAGTGTTATAAGTTGCAAATATCCCTGGAAGTGGCCATGCATTATGTTATTGTTAATCTTGAATTATTTTATCTAACACCTAAAGGAATAGAAATTCAGTAAGAACTAAGAAAGGTAGATAATTTTGGAGCAAGGACCCCTGCCCTGGGAGTATGAGAGCACTTGACTGGAGTTGGAAAGATGGGAAGGATTCCGATGCATTAGGGAATGTGGAAGTAAGGATGGGGAGAGTTGGGAGAGGAGGAAAGAAGGCACTTTATTTAAATCACATTTTTCCCGGGATGAGACTATTTTCATTTTAATTTTCTAATGTTAGGACAAAGATGGTGTTTTATATTAGCTGGCAGTTTCCCTACTTGACACAACTTAAAGTGGAAAGAACACAAGCTTTAGAGTCAGAATCTGATTTTAAACCATTCTGTACCTCAGGCAAGTTACTTGAACTCTCTGGGACTAACTGGGGCTGGCAACATGTCTAGTGGATGTATATGGATTGCCTACCCAGCATTCAGTTCTCTAGTCTCCTTTCCTAAGAAAATCCCATATTTCCCAGCGAGTGGCAGTTTGGCAAGTATTAAACCCAATTCTAACTCTAAGAATTGGCTTTGATGGGTACAAGCCAATCATTTCATCCAATTTAGGCTAAAGCTGTACTGAGAGACATTTTGGGGTGGCTTCTGGGATACATGCTAACTCTTCTAAGACATCTGCTATAAGAGATGCTTTCTATCCCTATATGTGGTGCGATGTGCTGTAGTACATCTTGTAATGACTGCAGCCATTATACCACCAGGAAAGAAGTCAGCTGAAATTGAATTTGACACATGAAAGAGGGCAAAGCTGAGAGAACTACAGAGAAATGCAGCCAGAGTAGCATTGAAATTGTGCTTGAAATTTCACCTACGGCTGGACTTTTTAGTTACATAAGCCAATAAATTGCCTTTCTTACTTAAATTAGGTTTTGATTTACATTCTCTATTATTTGCCACCAATATACTGCTAACAAATACGTGAATCTCTTTTGGGTTTTGTGAGGTTTATGGCCTAGCACAGTGCTTAGTATATGAATATCAGTTCAAGTAACATTGCTCCATTAGTTCCTTTAAAAAAATTAATTTAACATGGTGAACACCCACTGTGCTGTTATGTATAAAACATGGTGCCAACTTCCAGAGCTGTGCTGAAAAATAAGACTGGATCCTTGCTCTCAGGGAGTTTGCTGGTATAAATTAGTGTACTAGTATAAACTACTAACTGGTATATATTAGTCTTTCAATAATTTCTTGTCTATCACTAGAAAAGTGTAAGCAAGCGGAGACTGGGTTCTTCCATCTGCAATAGAAAGTTGAGTTATCCAGAACTTAACAAGTTAATTCATAAATATAGAAATATTGACTATTAGGTTAGGTTACCTGAAGATGTTAATATTGACTATAATAAATAAGGCAATCTAATCATTTCTCATAAATTCCAATAACTGTCAGGGTTCCCTTGATATCATTTAAAAATATAAACATTCTTCTGTGATTCAAGAAAAAATCTAATAAGTACACCACAATTTCTAACATGTCCTATTCAAGTAAAATTAATATAGCTCTAAAGAATCTGCAGATCTTGCATAACACAGAAACATTTTTTTTTCAAGATTTCCAGTTGAACTTCTGCTTCTGCTGCTAGCATATTCTGAGTGGGAGAGTGCTTTTTTTGGAGTCAAAATACAATTGCTATTATGAGCATTTTCTTAAGAGTAGTAATGTCCGTTAGTAAATATTACTTAAAATTCAGTTGGATTTTGTAGTGATTTAGATTTGCTTCTTAATAGTTTTGGGAACACTATCTTGTATATTGTTATGATTCTATCTAAAGTACTTCTTACACTAGCATCATACTGAATTGGGTATTAAAACAATTATTTGTAGAGTATAACTTAGCAAAGTTCATCATAGTAATTTCCCTCTGCTATGTCATTCTTTGCAAATGGGAGCACCTACCCTGAAGTGGGTGGATCATCCTCAAAAGTAAGTTAGAATGCACCAATAAGGTGTTTAAAAATTATCATTGATGTAGTAACTGGGATGGTTTCCAAAATAACAAGCACAGGACACAAGTTATGTCTAAAATAATTTTCTTTATTATTTCAATGTCATCCACTTGAGCCAAAGAAAGTACTACTCTCTTTAAGAATCTCAAATGTTGGCCCATTTAAATGAAATTTCAATAAGGAGTTTCAATAAATAGTATTTTTCACTTTCACTGGCGGAATTTGATCAATAATAAGTATATGGAATCAAAATAGTTTCTCTTCAGGGTACGAAATAATACTCATGTAACGCTTCTTAAGGAAGCCACGTGGGTAATCCACACAAATGATGACTGAAAAGAAAAGAAGGAAGATAAGGTAATAAGGAACAAACACAGGTTATTGCTAATCACCATCCTGATGTCTCATTTAATCTACAGCTGGTGAATGATATAATGTTCTGTGCTTGCCCAACAGTTTGAGCCAAACTTCTTTTTGAATCAACTGTTTGATTGAACTCTACAGTTGCTCTCCAAGTTTCACAAAGTTTTCGCAATCCATGTAACACAATGTTAGATATAAAACATAAAGCAGAGAGGTAAATATCAAGAAAAGACAAGCTGGCCAGCAGCTATTACAAAGAAAAGAACTTTGTTCCCTGTTTCATGTTGTTGGTTTGCTTTTCCTCTTTGTCCATTTGTGCTGTATCAGGTTGAGATCAAGTCAATGATGAATGGTTCTGTCTCCTCTTCTTTCTCATCTTCATGTTAAATCCTTGTCTGCTTATACAGAATTCAAGTAATTCAAGACCTTTTGGAACTGAGTCAGTCCTTGTGCATCTGTGAAAAGTGAAAGTCACTTCCAAGCAGGACAAGATGGTGTAGACTTGTTTTTCCCTGCTTCTCCCTGCTAAGTACAACTATAAATCACAGAATTGGTGTAAAAGACAATCAAGAGAGAAATGTGAAATGTGGTTAGAAGAATGCAAGGTGGTTTGGGACCCCAGGATTGCAGGAACAACACAGTTGCAGGGTGTCTCATGTACCCCTACCCAACAGAGGAAGGCCACACAGACCAGGAGTTTCTTAAGTTTCAACCTAGAATAGAAGGCAGCCCAGATAGGCTCATTCCTTCCCCAGATCACACTGGAGGCCCTCTGATAACATCAAGTGAACCTGACACCACCAGCAAGGGGGATGGATTGCCAGAAATATGCGACCAGAGGAGGTACTCGCCTTCTCTGCTGGTACTCCCTTTTTCCATTGAGAGATCCTGAGGTAGGTAGGCAGAGTTAGCAGGAGAGACCCAGTAGACTGGTCTGGGAAGCCTCTTTGTCCCTACAGGCCTGAGACTCTCCTCCCTCACCCAGAAACACCAGGACAGCAGGTAGAGGTGGGGATGAGGAGGGACCAGTAGCAGTACCTCTTTTAAAGATGAATTAATACCAATTTTACACAATCTCTTCCAGATAACAGAAGAGGAGAGGACAATTCTCAACTTATTTTATGAGGCCAGTATTTCTCTGATACCAAAACCAGACAAAGGCAGCACCTAAAAAAACAAACAAACAAACATTCAGTCCAATATTTCTCATGAACAGAGATGCAAAAATCCTTAACAAAGTATTAGCAAACCCACTCCAACAATGTGTTAAAATATTATACACCATGATCAATAAGTATTTATTCCAGTCATGCAAGGCTGGTTAAATATATAAAAATCAGTTAATGTAATCTACCATATCAACAAGTTAAAGAAGAAAAATCATAATGTCATAACAAGTGATGCAGAAAAAGCATTTCGCTGCAAAATCCAATACCCGCTCCTGATTAAAACTCTGAGCAAATTACGAATCATGGGTAATTAACACAACATGATAAAGAGTATCTACAAAAAACCTACAATGAATATCATACTTAAGAGTGAAGGCTTAAGATCAAAGTAAGGATGTCCACTCTCATCATCTTAATCAACACGGTACTGGAAGTTCTAACTACTGTGGTAAGGTAAGAAAAAGAACAAAAAGGCATACAGTTTGGAAAGGAAGAAATAAAAGTCTATTGTCAGATAACATAGTTGTCTACAGAGAAAATATGAAGAAATCTACAAAATAAAACCACATAAACTCCTAGCACTAGGAAGGGTGTTTGGCAAGATCACAGGGTACAAGACCAACACACAAAAATCAAGCACATTTCTATATACTAACAATGAATATGAAGAAATAACAATTAAAAACACAATATCAGGGGCTGGCCTGGTGGCGTGGCAGTTAAGTTCACATGTTCCGCTTCAGCGGCCTGGGGTTCGCCAGTTTGGATCCTGGGTGCAGATGTGGCACCGCTTGGCAAGCCATGCTGTGGTAGGCGTCCCACATATAAAGTAGAGGAAGATGGGCATGGATGTTAGCTCAGGGACAATCTTCCTCAGCAAAAAGAAGAGGATCGGCAGCAGTTAGCTCAAGGCTAATCTTCCTCAAAAATAAATAAATAAATAAATAAAAATATAATATCATTTATAATTGCTCCAAAGAAAACAAAATACTTATATGTACACTTAAGAAAACATGTACAGAATCTGTTTGCTGAAAATTATAAAATGCTAATAAAGGAAATGAAAGAAGAGCTAACTAAATGGAGAGACATACCATATTCATAGATTGGAAGACAGTTGAGTAAAGATGTCATTTCTCCTCAAATTCATCTATAGGTTTAAGGCAATTCCTATCAAAATTCTAGCAAGATTTCTATAGACATAGATAAGGTTAATCTAAAATTTATATAGAAAGTCACAGGCCCTAGAATAGCTTAAAAAATCATGACAAAAAATAATAAGGTGGGAAGAATATCTCTACCTGATGTTAGCTTATTGTATAACTCAGTAATCAAGAATGTGGTATCGACCAAGAGATACACACATATCTCAACGGGACAGAATAGAAAACCCAGAAACAGACCTACGCGAACATGTTCAACTGGTTTTTTACAAGGGGGAAAAATCATTTAAAAGAAGAAATGGTAGACTTTCCAACAAATAGTGTTGGAGCAGTTGAATAAGCAATTGAATAAGAAAAAAACTCCCAAATTAAACCTCATACCTACACAAAAATTAACTCAGAATGAATCATAGCTTGAATGTAAAAAGTAAAACTGTAAAACTTTTAGAAAAAAATAGGAGAAAGTCTTTGGGATCTCAAGCTAGGCAAAGAGTTGTTAGACTAAACATCAAAACACTTTGCATACAAGGAAAAATTGGTAAATTAGACTTCATCAAAATTTAAAAATTTGCTCACAGACAGACCCTGTTAAGAAAACAGAAGATAATGTAGAGACTAAGAGAATATATTTGCAAATCACATTTCTGACAAGGGACTTGTATCTAGAATACATAAAGAACTCCCAAAACTCAATAGTAAAAAACCAAACAATCCAGTTAGAAAATAGACAAAAGACATGAACAGGTATTTCGCCAAAAGAATATACGGATGGCAAGTAATCACAGCGAAAGATGGTCAATATCATTAGCTTTTAGAGAAATGCAAATTAAAATAACAATGAGATGTCATTATACACCTATCAGAAGGGCTACAGTAAAAAATAATGACAATACCAAATGCTGGTGAGGATGTGGAGAAACTGGATCACTCACACAGCACTGATAGAAATGTAAAATGGTTCAGTCACTCTGAAAAACAGTTTGGCAGCTTCTTAAAAAATTAAACATCTGACTACTATACAGCCAAGCAATTGCATTCCTGGGCATTTGTCCCAGAAAAATGAAAACTCACATTTACACAGAAACCTGTACTCAAATGTTCACAGCAGCCTTATTCATTATAACTAAAAACTGGAATCAGCTGATGTGTCTTTCAACAGGTGAATGGTTAAAAACACTGCAGTAAATATATAGCATGGAATACTACTTAGCAATAAAAAGGAATGGACTGTTGATACATGCAACAACTTGGATGAAGCATCAGAAAATTATGCTGAGCAAAAAAAGCCAATCCTAAAGAGCTACATACTGTACGGTTCCATTTATATAACACTTTTGAAATAACAAACTTCTAGAAATGGAGGACAGATTAATGGTTGCCAGGGATTGGGGTGATGAGGGTTGTTTTGGACGGGGAGGTAGGAGAGGAGTGTGGTTATAAAAGGGTAACTTTTGTTAAAAAAAAATAGGGATCCTTGTGGTGTTCAGTATCATAACTGTGGTGTGTATATGAACCTACACAAATGATAATATTGTAGAGAACTTCACACTCACATGCACACACAAATAAGTACAAGAAAAACTGGGGAAATCTGAATGAAATTGGTTGATTTTATTCAAGTCAATATCCTCATTGTGATTACCATAATTTAGCAAAATGTTATCATTGGGGTAAACTGGGAATAGTGTACAAGAGATCTCTCTGAATTATTTTGTATAATTGCATGTGAATCCATAATTATTTTAATAAAAACTTCAATGAGAAGAAGTGAAAGCCAGTTTTATACCTTGAAGCCTGAAGTTGGTATATTTAGGACAATTAAAATGAAGTCAGTTGCAAATTTATAGACCTTATTGGTCTAATTTCAGAAGCTGAAAAACATGGACAGAATAAAATAGTTTGAGATGATTTTATATAGATGATCCACCCATAAGGGGTTCCTCCAGGTAATTAGGATATTCACCACTACACCTAAGCTTTAGACAAATTCATGCCCTACCAAAAATGTTCTTTGGTGCCTCTGACAGACATTTAATATAGTGTTTGGAAATTGGCTACTATCATTGCTACCATCAGTGACTGACAATTTTTTGAGGTGTGTTTGAAGGAAAGATTCCTGTATAAATTCAAGTTCCTCCAAATATTTTTAATTTCCCAGGAAGAATCTCTCATTATATTCAAATTTTGTGTCCTCAAGAAAATATAATTTTTTTTTTAAAGATTTATTTTTTTCCTTTTTCTCCCCAAAGCCCCTCGGTACATAGTTGTATATTCTTCATTGTGGGTCCTTCTAGTTGTGGTATGTGGGACGCTGCCTCAGCGTGGCTTGATGAGCAGTTCCATGTCCGCGCCCAGGATTCGAACTGACGAAACACCGGGCCACCTGCAGCGGAGCGCGGGAACTTAACCACTCGGCCACGGGGCCAGCCCCAAGAAAATATAATTTTTAATAAAAGTATAAATTATAAGAAAAGCATAGCCATATATTACAGCTATTTTCCATTTTTGTGCTGAACCAAGTCATGATGTACTCCATTGGGACATTAAGTTCTCTACACTGCCAACTTTATCCTGTTTATAATAATTAACATCATTGTAAGGAATGTGTAACGTAAGTCATTTCAAGACATACAAACTATCACCTGTCTGATGCTTCTTTCAGCACATTTTCAAGAGTCTTCCTATAACCAACTTTCAAACATGAATTTTTAGCGCGATGCTTTATAAGATACCTTATCTTCTATTGTCTCCCCTAGCATGGATTAGAAGATTGGAAGAGAGATGAAAGGGGATAGATTAAAATATCAGTTTGTGCTAAGAATCTTTTTTTCTCCAGAAGATGAATATATAGAACAGACCACAAATAGATAAACTTATGTCTGACAGTAAGCCACACAGTTTGGTAAATCAGTATGGTTTTCACCATGATATCGTAATGTGATTTCCATTTGGGTTTAGTTCTGAGGTTTTAATCTTGTTCATCCCTAGTATATAGAAATTTATTTAAGGGTTTAAGTTTAATCTGGGGTAGGTCTAGGGGGGCAGTAAGGATTCTAAAACAACAACAACAACAACAATAAGTTAATGTATAAGAATGCAGTGGAGTTAATTCACACGCATAAGCAGACCAGAAATTACAGGCCTAAAAGCCCTTCAACTTGGAAATGGTCTGAGTCAGCTAGAAATCCCCTAGCACTCCCACCTCCAAGAGTCAGAGGGAACCAGATAAATTCTCAGAAGCACATATGCAATTGGAGCGGTGGGCATGTTGCCAACACAATCTCTCCATGGTGATCATCTTGTAACATCAAGCATAAGAGAATTGTCAGCTCATGAAAGACAAAGCAAATGTGAAGGGATGCTTCAATATCCAAAATGCATAGATTTTAGTTAGTATTTTAAAAATACATGTTAATATTAGATATTTTGTAGTTGGTACTAATTTTATAGGCATTGTAAGTTCTATTACTATTTTGACTTTGAACAGTCATTGTATTACCTGTTAATCTTTCCAAAATGTACTCCATGACCTTTAAACTCTTGAGAATTAATTAAAATAAAATTAAACGGTATCTTCAGCATCAGAGAATAATTTCAATAATAAGGAAAATAAAAGAAGAGCCTTATTTTCAGGATTTTTTGTTATCAAAAGGATATTATTATAGAAAAGAATATTTTGTGATCCCTAACAGAAAAAAGAGTAAAAGAAAAAAGCTAATCTTGGTCAGCATCAATATCCAGAATTTCTTTCCTAGAACATACATTAACACCAAGAAATATTCTTAGTACGGTAATAAGGCAGATTAAAACAGTGGTGTGCTGGACAGCCAATTGTTAAATAATGAGGAGTTTTGTAAGATGGTTGATGTCACATTGGTAGCTTGGAATTGGCCATAGTGGGAATATTTACACCATAGAAATTAGGAAATTCTACAAATTATAGCTCCCCTCTCATCCCCAGAAAGCCAGTTGTTAAACATTTACTAAGATTGTTGGAGAAGTGGCCTCTTACTTTTATGATTTTGAGATGAGGAACTGAGGAGGGTCCTACCTATCTTAAAATAACTTCTTAACTAGTTTGCCACGATAAGCACTGGGCTGCTCTTAGATAGAGAATTGTATTCAGAAAGTCTGTCTGATAGTGAGCTATGATTTGGAAAAGTACAATAAATTCCTTGTATATAGTCTTATATAGTGTACAAAGTTCTCAACATGGTTGGTGTCATTTGATCTTTACAACAACCCTAGAAAGCAAGTTTCATTATTGTTCTCCTTTTCCAGGTGTGGTAACTGAGGCTCAAGTGGATTTAGTATCTTGTCCAAGGTTACATACCAGTGACGAAACAGACAAACTTTGGTCTTCTATCTCTAACTTCAGAATACCTTCCGCTACTTCATGTTTCAGAAGGAAAAGTGAACTAAGTTGGGCATATAGGGCTAAGTTGGTTTGGATTGGAAAATCTGGGTTTGAGAAGGGTGTAGAGTATAAACCTCTCCTCCAATAATGGGTAAAGCTGTGCCAAGTAACCAGGGAACAATAAGATGGCACCAGGTGCTTAAGTAGCGAATTGCCCAGCAGGAGAAACTATAATATCAAAAGAAGGCTAGGAATTGTGCCAATAGCAAAGCTGTCAATTAAAAAAAAAGAGCCAATTTTGAATGTCGGTTTAAACCCCAGGGAGTTGCATTCATCTCAGGCACTGCTTTAGGCCTCTATCAGTCAGTGTCCAGTCAGGAAAACAGAAATCACTGTAGGTATTTCAAACACAGGTGATTTAATGAAGACATTTTTTAAAAAATGAAAGTATAATAAGATCTGGAGGATAAGATAGGGAAGGTGATGTCTAGAAATTAATAATTGAAGGAAGTTGCACTGACTCCTAACCTTGAAGATATTTAGACAGCTAACTTTGTTCAAGAGTCACCTTAGCAATTCATATTATTCTAGTTAATTGAGTGGTTTGTGTAATGTATTAAGGTGGGTCTGTTTGGCAAACAGGAAAGGTGACGATCGGGGGGAAATTATCCTAGGGGTTTAGTTCGAATGTAGAGAGACCACGATGAAGATAATTTGAACCAAAAAGTGATCTTGGAATTAGCTCAGGTTCTAAAAGTGGGATTAATGTGGGATTAGTTTCAGAACACTTAGATCAGCTTCTAAAGACAGAAGTTCCCGTTGCTTCCTGTGCTTTACTTCCAGTAATTTTACCAATCTGGTCATCGTCACCCAATCTGAGAGCATGTGAAATTCTTCAGGATCTGCTTCAGAGTGATCTGGAAGTCCACACCTTATAAAAAGACATGGAATTAAAGGTGAAAAAAATCCACTTACTTCACCAAAGATCAACAAAACTTTACTCTGAAAAGCACATGGGTCCAGAAGGATTTTTTTTTTTTTGAGGATGATTAGCCCTGACCTAACATCTGCTGCTCCTCCTCTTTTTGCTGAGAAAGATTGGCCCAGAGCTAACATCCGTGCCCATCTTCCTCTACCTTTTTATATGTGGGACACCTGCCACAGTGTGGCTTGATAAGTGGTGCATAGGGCCGCGCCTGGGATCTGAACTGGCAAACCCTGGGCCACTGAAGCTAAGTGCGGAAACTTAACTGCTATGCCACCAGGCCAGCCCCCCAAGAGATTTTTGAAGGTTAATGTGGTTGAATTTGTTTGCTCATATGAGGTAATATAGAATCAATGTCACTACAAGTGTGTGCGTGTTAGGGACAATAGTGGTGGATGGATATCATACAAAACAACTACACTCCACAACAAAACAACTACATATCTTTCTATTATATATTATGTACATAAACATATTTATATATTGTATATATATTATGTATGCATATATACACTATATAACATATATTACATATTATCTAAAGGCATATTATGCATACATACACATATATGAACACACAAACACACATATTTAGAATGTAGATAGTTATAACTTATAGTGACACCCTTTATGACTGCCCACCCCATCTTGGATCTTGTTCAGGCTAGCCCAATAGTATGGTGGCAGTCTCATGCCACATTAGAGAATCCATAAGACATATAATCTACTTGCAGACAGTAGAGAGATGTATGGGAAACTCATATTAGTGAGACCACAATGAAGAGATCATAAAGAGAAAAAATAAGTTTGAGGCAACAAAAGGGTAAGAATTAGAACTTTGGGGGCACTGGAATGTCTACATCACCGTGCTAGGTCATTTTGAAACACATTTTGTTTTTCAGGAGCATGGATTTGGGAACCGACAATAAATTCATCTTAGTTACACTGCTCCGGCTTGAGACTTGACAAAGATTTAAGCTGATTCTCACATTTTTACCTCGGACTTTTCAGGCTGTTAGAATCTCTGCCACTCTACATGTGAAATTTCTGTATTAAGTGGGGGAAAGCATACAGAGAGAAAAGCCAAGAAACAACTAAAACGTCTTGGGATCTCAATTTTACTTACAAATTTTTGACTCTCTAACATCTGCTCCCCTGCATTCCTCAAGACAGTGATTATGGGGATCTGCTCAAAGGAGAGGTGACGAGGCATTCACCAAAAGGGAACAGAATGAGGAAGGTGGCAGTTTTCTTTCACTCTCCCCACAACAAAACCACATCCCTTCGTTGGAAGGCAGTCTAGCTGAGTAGCATCAAATCGTCAGAAAAAAGACCCTGACTTCACCCTCACTGTGGACTTTCCAGTCCATGACGGGGGAACTTTAAATTCTGATCATTTGACATTTGATAACCTTCACTTAGCCTAGGGAAAGGCTGCTGGCTTTGAGAAAGAAAAGTTGTGTCACAACACACATACACACACTCACTCACACACATTAATTAAAATATATTCTGAATCTAACACCTCTCATCACCTCCATTATTACCTCGCTGGTCCTAGCCATCACGTGCGTGCACTGTTACAACAGCCTCCTAAACACCTGCCCTTACAGAGAGATCTTCAGATGTAAATCAAATTATGTCAAGCTCCTTCTTAAAGGCCCCAGGGGCTTTCTTTTACATTTCTCTTGTGTAAAATGGATTTTAAAAAAGTACCTACTTTCTGGGATTCTGAAAATTAAATAAGTACTTGGTATATAGTAGGCACTCAAATGTTCAGTAGTATCATTGCTGTTATTATTATATTTATTCAATGTGGAATGAGTTGACAGTTATTTTGTACATATATTTTTTTCAATTACTAGTCATGGTTCCATTGATAATTGCTTGGGAGAATGATTAACCATTGCTAAATAAGTATTTCCCTGCTACTACACATTTTGGAGCAATATATATAGAATGCCCATGTGAAAATCAGTTTCATATGCAAATGATCACCTGCCCTTGCTTCTTTGTTTGAGCTTATATTTGAAAATACTGTCTGTTTTCTCTGAGCAAAATATCTTAATTTAATAGCACATTTCTCCTACTTGATAGCCATATGGGGAACTCCTTGTACCTCAGTTTGGGCTGCTTGAAAAGATGAATGCATTTCTCCTTGAGGTGCCCCTCAGGAACCCCTAGTATGAAATCCAGGAGTCCTGTATTGAGGTCCAGACAAAGCCAAATATACTCCCCAAATCTGGGAAAAAAACCTAACAATTTTCAGGGGATGTGCTAAATAGATAGACAAACAATTTTTTTTTCCACATACTTTTTGTACTCTTCTTCATTATCAAAGGAACCAAGGCAGTTAACAAAAATACTAATAGTATAGCAAGAGAAAAATAAAAAGGGGAAATAAGAATATAGAAAACAAGATTATTCCAGACTTAGCTCACCAACATGCATGTCATAAGGTAAGTGGACTACCTAGAAATGGGCTCCCAAGTTAGCTCTCGGCTTCCTGGAAATCAGCCCCATGAGTAAATATGAGTTAAATGACTTATGACATTTGTAGGATGAAAACAAACCAGCTGTTTAAAAGAAGCATAGTTCTTCCTGGCACTGTAACTTAAAAGAAATTTGTTCCTTGAGTCCTCATGTAGAAGATATGATGTGATGTAGGAAATATCCTTAAAAATATTCCTTCAGTAATTACTATAATGAGTTTCATAGGGCTGTTTCTTACAATGTCCCTCAGTATAAGCCATGTCATAACAGAAAGGAACAGTTTGGTAAAGCAAGTTTATGAAGGTGTATTTTGGGGGTATGGAGGAGACACAAAGTAATGTGGGCCGTATACACTCAACTAAATCCAATGATAAATTGAGAGTAACGGGAGAAATCAGACTGTACATTTTTTAGAAAATCCTCCAAAAATATTTTTTAAGATAAATTTTCAGTATTATGCAACAAGGTACTTTAAAATTATACTCTCAAACAAACACCTCTCTTGCTAATTAATGGTAGACTCATTAATTAGATTAACATCCTCTTATCAAAGCTAAGCATAATGAGGACATGTTAGAATAGACAGTATCTAATTTCAAACAGTGTAACTTCCTATGGAGTCCTCAAGGATAAACTAGTTGAAAAGAGTGCCTCGTCTATAGACTTGTAAGCAGTTAAAAGTTGGAGAATGTTTACTAAAAATAATTATTAATAACTGTTTGTGTACCTATATGGCTGAAAAGACCAATATATATAACGAAGCCAATTGTAGACAAGTAAATACTGATTCTTTGGCTTAAAGAACCTCTCATTCTTTGGGACTTGACATTTGGAATAAGAGTTGATTAAGAAGTATCTGACAGGGCTGGCCACATGGCCAAGTGGTTAAGTTCGCATGCTGTGCTTCAGCAGCCCTGGATTCACAGGTTCAGATCCTGGGCAGGGACCTAGCATCCCTCACCAAGTCATGCTGAGGTGGCGTCCCACATAGAAGAACTAGAAGAACCTCCAACTAGGATATACAACTATGTACTGGGGGGCTTTGGGGAAGAAAAAAAAAAGAGGAAGATTGGCAACAGATGTTAGTTCAGGGCCAATCTTCCTCACCAAAAAAAAAAAAAAAAAGGAAGAAAAGAAGTATCTGACTAGAGACCCTAGTAATTCTCTGACTGGTGTTGTTTCCTGTGAGTAGTATAACTCTTGAGACTGTGCTTCAAAAAAGGTCTTAGAGTTTTCCTTCAGCCTATTCTTCTCCATTCCTCTCTCATACACATACTTACAGTTGCTCTAATTCAGCTTGATATAAATTACTAATTTAGGATCCCTCTTCCCCTCACTTTCTTCCTCCCTCCTTTCTTTCTTCCTTCCCTTCTTCCTTCTTACTTTGCCCAAACAGGTTCAATCTGGCGGGGTAGTACTGTAGTAAATAATCCCTCAGTCTGATAGTATGTGCCAGGGTCTCCTTATTCCCATCTCCCGCTACTTTATGAAAAGCAGCATAAATACATGGACTTTGGAGTCAGACATACCTGTATTCAAGTCCTAGCACTGCCACTTGCTAGCTGAGTGACCTAAACACTTTGCTTAAACTCTGAGTCTTCCCTTTCTCATCTATGAAAAGGAGAAAATGATACCCCACCTATGATAATTAAAAGAGATGTTTCCTAGAAAGTGCCTGAGACTCTTTAGGCATTCAGTAGTTGTTCATTTCACTCTATGCCATTTACTTTTACATAAGGCTTGTAGGCAATACTGATAAAATTATTCTAAGAGTGACATCTGTAAGCAGTGGGTCCTTGTCTCAGCAACTGGGCTTAGGCTCTACCTCTTTTTTAAAAAACTCAAACCCTTCTATTTGACTTGGTACTTATGTTAGGCACAATAACAGTCCCCCAAAGATATCACATCCTAATCCCCAGAACCTGTGACTATATTATCTCACAGCAAAAGGGGCTTTGCATTAAGATTAAGTCGAGGATTTTGAGATGGGGAGATTATCCTGGATTATCCTCAGTGGACTCAATGCAATCACAGGAGTTCTTATAAGTGAAAGAGGAAGTGAGGAGAGTGAGTCAGAGGAGACGTGATGACGGAAGCAGAATTCAGTGTGATGTGATGCTGGCTTTGAAGACGGACGAGACTATAAAACAGGGAATGCAGGAAGCCTCGAGAATCTAGAAAACACAAAGAAAAGAATTCTCTCCTATAAAGTGTCCAGAAAGAACACAGATCTGCCAACACCAAGACCTTAGTTCAGTGAGAACCATTTTGGACTTCTGATCGCCAGACCTGGAACATAATAAATTTGTGTTGTTTTAAGCTGCTAAATTTGTGGTAACCTGTAACCGCAGCAATAGGAAACCAATCTTGTGCTGTTTTCTGCTTGTCTTTCTTCCAAAGGCTCTGCTATTTGTAAAGTGTAGGGGCTAAAGGTGCTCATTGCAACTGAGTTGGGCTTGTTTCTCGGCCTTTTCAATGGACTGAGTTAAGAAATTTCTATATAAAATACCTGTGAGTTCATAATGATATTTCCCATTCGAATTCAAGATTATAGGCTGGCTAGTTGGTCTCTTTTTTGATCAGCATCAACATCAGGGATGGCAGAATTAGAATGTACCATAATTACTCATTTTTATTTATCCCACATTACACACATAACAGTCTGAGAAAAACATCAACACTACCACCAAAAATATGATTCCTGAAAAGTTAAAAAAATCTTTTCTGCAATTTTTTCGTCCTTAGGATATATCTCATGATAGACATACAGTCAAATTACTATATTTTGAAGTCACTTTGAATTACGATTTTTTAAAAAATCATTTTACATGTGTAGGATAAGATCATCATTCTTTCCCTCTATTTACCAATCATCATCCCAATATACGGTAGATAATTATTTTTATTGTTTTGAGCAATGTTTTAGTCTATTGAGTTTAATAATAATAATAATTAACATTTATTACAATAATCAGATTGGGTTTTCTGGTATCTGGAAATGCATTTGAAAGCCAGTCTCTATTTTCTTTTTTGCAGCGTTGATCATGACTCAGTAGCCTGTTCCACGCCACTGATAGATTTCCAGTGAGATGTTAATGTCTGGCTTAAAGGCATGCAGGAGGAGACTGAGAACTGCAGCTCTGCCTTGTAGCCCAAACAACGAGATTTTCTTTAATATTCCAAGACCAGGACTAAGTTGATTAGGTAGCTCGCGAAGAACAAGGGCTACCCTATCACTAAGTACTCAAATAGCTGTAGTAACTTTAGAATACGGAATTTATTTCGTTGTAAAGAGACCAAGCTGATTTCTCTTTGCTGATGATAGTCAACAAGATCAGGAGAGCACAGGTAATATACGGAGGGGAAATGAGACACAGGGCGATATTGGCTGTCATTATCATCAATATAAATTGATGAGCATACACTAATATGCATCAGAGTAACAATTCTAGAAAGCAGCAAGTATGGACATTTGGTTGAAGTTTCTTCTCAGTTAGATCAGGTCACCCAAGCTGGCAGAACACAAAGCATTAAGTCACAGTCCAAAGGGTTAGGTCTGCTGCAATTGGCAGGGTATCAGCCAGAAGCTGAGGTAGGGCTGCCTGGGGACTGAAGGCAGCTGCATTGGAATACAAAGCTTTGGCAAGGTGTGGCCAGCTTTGTCAGTTAGGAGAATACAAACCTGAAGCCAGGGAGCCTCACATCACAGTGAGACAGTCAGAGATTCTATTAGGGTCAAGCGGAAGAAGTGAAGCAGGACTGAACTACTGCTTGGAATTCAAGTGTTCATGTGGACACAGAGCCAGACCACACAAGAAAGGATACAAGTAGAAGAGACAGCAGCGAGCGGAACCAAAAGCCGGGAAAGAAAGCCTAGTGATCAGGATTCTTCAGCTGCAAACAACAGAAATTTACTCTGAGTAAGGCAAGAAAAACAGAATTGAGGGAAAGGCAAGGGTCGGGGGGCGGGGTGGGGGAGTCTCACAGAAGTGACAAGAAACTGGAAGTCCTGGTTTGGGCAGAACCCAAAATGTTCCAAAGGCTGGGAAGTAGGATCATAGCCACTGTCCTATGGCAGGAACTGCGTGGTCAGGGTGCTGCTCTGGGGATGGAATGCCATTCCACCTCTTTTTAGATTCTACATCCTTCTGCTCACCATTCAAATCTAGGGAGAGAGCATCCATTTGGCATTGTTTAGGCAATACATCCCCCAATACTCCTCCCCCACCTCATAGCACACCTAGAGGAAGGCAGAGCCCCTGGTCATGGAATACAAGGAAAAGGAGAAAGTTCATCAAAAGGAAGTCTGGGTGCTATTACGAGAGGGCAAACAGATGCTGGACAGCCAATATACCACGAATGTCCAAGTATACATGGTAAAAACAAGAAAAATAGGGCCTGGAGCAATTTTAAATAAAGCTTTGCCTCAAGACCACAAATCCAGTTCCACAAATCTCCGACTTTTAAAGCTAGGAAACAGCTTGGGACCTGATATTTCCAACTTTTGATTACCATTCATGTTGGACAGAAAATGCAGGTTCCTAGAGGTCACATAGTAACAATAAACATATATGTAGTGCTTACTGTATGTCAGACACTGTGGTGAGTGCATTACAGATATATCATTGCATTTAATCTTCCTGATATCAACATGATGTAGGTACTACTGACTCATTCTGTAAATAAGCCAACTGAGGTTACGACTACTTAAATTGTGCAAGGAAGGAAAAGAGAAGGCAAGTGGTATAATCCTAATTATAGCAGAAGTAGAATGAGAACTAAATGGAAGTGAGTGTTCTAAGACATCATCCTGCGTCAGTTTTTAACTTCTGTTGACCTTGTGATCTTGTTCAGTCAGATATGGCATCAATAGCATAATAGTAACAGGTGGGAGGACGAAGCCATGTGAGCCTGGTGAAGAGAGGGATAGAGTTAAGACCAAGCATGACAGAGACTAAAGAAATGTAATTAGACACAAATGCTGACCCCAACAAGTCCTCTGGTCACTGTCCAAAAGGCACATGAAGTTCAGACATGGCTTAGGCAAGCTTTGGCACCAATGTGGTCCTGACCAGAAGGATATCGTAATCCAGTCATCCTAGTCAGTGGGTGACATTTGAAGAAGTTTGGTAGTTTGAAGGTAATTCATTATAGCAGGACCCTAGCAGTGACCTAGGGTCTGGTCAGAACTGGGACTAGTGAACAACTATCTAAACAAGCTTATACCTTCTCCACATTGGATGGGGTTCTGGAAAAGGCTGAAGTTCCAATTAGAACAGGAAACCAAAGGAGAAGTCCAGTGCTATAGAGTGGAAAAGGATTATAGGGAATAACAGATACGGGAGTTAGAAGCCTACACTCTAATCCAGAGTTCTTACTTGGCACTCTGCTTCGTCAGCCAGAGGCCTGCATGATTCCTATGGGTCAGGATTGATGAGACACTTAGGCTTGGTCAGATTTGGCTTGCAAGCAGGGATGGGCTCTTGAGGTAGACATCAAGAAATATAACTGTGGGGAGGAAAAGGGACCGGGGAGGGAAAATGGAGCAGGGACTAATCTTTATGACCACCTCCAAATCTTAGATTCATATATGGCCCAGAATTAAAGCTGTTTTTGAAACTATTACCAAAAAAAATCACAGCTTTATCTAACTCTTCCATTTATCACAAAACAGCATTCTTTGGGTAGTCAAACTTGCTTAAAAGCTGCCAAGATTCAGACCTGCTAATGGAAAAAAACAAATTAAATTGCCTAGCTAGAAATTTAGCCACTTTTTTGGGCAAGACACTTCTACACTTTTCATAGTGTTTATAGCTTTTCTCTATAGACAGTTTTATTAAAATTCGTTAAGAATGTATTCTTTTCCTCCACAAGATTTTAACATTATGTTGTCCACAAATTGTCTTCTCTCATTAACATCTTGTCTACCTTTTACTTCCTTTTTAATTTATAGATAATATACACTCTACATAGAAAGTATTCCTTTGAAGAATTCTATCGATTGAATTGTGTACCCCCGTAATTCATATGTTGATGCCCTAACCCCTAATGTGATGGTACTTAGAGATGAGGTCTTTGGAGATAATTAGGTTTAGGTGAAGTCACGAGGGTGGATCCTCATGATGGGATTAGTGCCCTTTTAAGAAAAGGAAGAGAGACATCATGTTTGGAGGAAAGGCCCTAGGAGCACACAGTGAGAAGGCAGCCAGGAAGAGAGCTATCACCAGAAGCCCACTGTGCTGGCACCCTGATCTCAACACTTACAGCCTTCAGAATTGTGAGAAAAAAATTTCTGTTCTTTAAGCCACCCAGTCTATGGTATTTTGTTATGTCAGCCCCAGCTAAGGCAAGGAATCTTAAAGATGTGATTTTATTAAACATTACCGAAGATTATTATTATAAAATACAATACAGTCTCTCAGAAAAGTTTTGTGATTTTGCCCTTTCATTTTTCCATCTACAAAATACTTGAAATCATCATTCCAGGGATGCATAAACCAGTGTCTTGACCTTCTCTAGCTGTACTCATGAAACAATCCAAAAGAAAAGTTGCTAAGTTACAGCTTCCCCCAAACCTGACCTAGCTGCTGTCTATGACTGGCTTTCTCCCAGAATGCTTTCTTTCTCTCCCCTTGACTGCAGACTTGACTGGGGAAGACATTACTTTCCTGGTTTTAGTAAAACATGTTGCTCTGCTCCCAGGTTCTGGCTATTGTTGCAATGTCTCATTTTGCATCTTTTCTGTTTCCAGTTGACCTTTTACTTTTTCTTAATTACATCTATCCTCCAGTTAGTTTACCTTAAGGATAATACCAAAAAAGAAAGAGTTTGCCAATGCCTCAGGCTTTACTGTGTGTCAACCCGTAAATCACCATGCTAGGTTTACCATTAGAGTTAAATAAAATATTTGGAAGAAAAAAATGAAGGTTTCTCCTATTTTTATTTTGAAAAGCTTTTTGTAAATATCTTTACCTCATAATTTTGTATTTCATATTTAGCAAGTTATCACTTATCACATCATCTTGGGCAAGTCACTCTCTTTGAAACCATCATTCCTCATTCCTAACGAGGGAAAAATAACAATAGCTGCTATATTACTTCGGTTACGGTATTATTACGGTTGTGAGAATCAGATGGAATAATATAAACCAGAGTTTGTACAAATGTTGGTTGTTAACATTGTTAAGTGGAATTATCTGCCTGTATTTAACTCAGCAAGATTGGCCACATAGTTGATACAATGCACCAACATAGAGTGCTAGTTTAATCTTTGGTGCTTATTTGTATTTCAGGGGTATTTCTTGATCAATTTGTGCAAAACAAGTTTGGCTTAGGAGAGTATTTTAATAGTATGAATGAGGGGTGAAGGGAGAAAATGATTATAGGACAGATTCTTAGTTCTCTCATAATCTTTAATGGTACACTGGAAACATTTATCAGATTTCTCTTCTGACAAAATGCTTTCTTTTCACGTCCTACAAGTGCTTTGTTTGAAAGAGAGAATGGTAGGTATATTTTGTGGAAAGTAAAGCTGCCCATTTTCCCTTCTCTGTAAGCAGTTAGGCTTCAAGTGGGAGAAAGAAGGAAATGGAATAGTTCTCCTGCTTCAAACTCTAATTGAAGGCCTTAACCCTATACTCTCTCCATTTGGTGTACGTGTTGTGGATGCGTGTTTTGGCGCCGTTGGGTAGCCAAGGTGAGTGGGCAGAGGGGTAAGAGGAAGAGAAATAGCAACAGAAGTAAAGAATCAAAAGATGTAAGGGAGACGCGAACATTTACAATGTCTCAAATGTGAAAACCAAAGGCACCAGAAATTTTGCTTTCTTTTTCTTCTCTCCTCAAACTCCCACTTGATAAATTCTGGTTTTTTCCCTAAGAAATTCATGATAGTCTTAGACTGAAGTCATTTCGAAGTAACTTTCCCCCCTCATTTTAATAGAAACATGAGTCTTTAAACATAGTGCAGGGTATGGTTTTTCTTCATGCACATGTTATTGTCCAACTTTTGAAAGGACTTTAGAAGTAAGAATAACAATTTTTTAAAAATTTATGGTTTGAATCCTTCACAATGCCTTCATGGTGGATCGATTTCCATAGAGGTCTTCCAAAGTGCCATATCTTCACTCCAGTTAACCAACTATAAGAGGGAGGAAGAATGTAATCTTCTGACTTTTCTACGTGGGCTGAGTGGACTGGAAAGCATCCTCAGAAAATATGGGTTCTAGTTTGAGTTCTACAACTTGATGATTTAAGTAATGTTTGTCCTTTTGGAACTTCCGGAAGTTCAGTGGAAAAACTACCACCTTATACAGTTCAGAGGATTACCTGAGCTCACAAATGTAATTCTCTATAGACAGAAAATGTAATGCAAACGTGAACCACGAGTCATATTTCCAAGCAGTCGAATCCCTGATATTAGCACTCGGGTTACACGAAAGTGGGGGAAAATGTCAACTCTGCGATGTCTCTCCCTTAGGCTGGGCCCTAAAATTCTTTGGCACCTGGAGGGCTGTGCTCGGCACCCTTACTCGGCCCAATTGCGCCCTTTGGCTCTTTGCTCACTGAAGCCGCGGAATTTTCAGCAGCTCTCCTAAACCACGGGAGCGTTTTCTTCCAGTTCTCCCCGTAGACCTCCCCAAGCCTCTCCTACCATGGCCTCACCCGTAGAAACGTACTACCCGTATCCACAATTACTCCACGTTCTCCCTCACGCACCACTGGTGCGGAGGTGGGGAGAAAGGAGGAGCTTGGATTTTAATACCTTGCCAGCCAATCAGCGTGCTGCCTTTCTTCCGGTCAGCAAGCCGACCAATCCGAGCACGTCAGTGTAATGTTCGGCTCTACTCGGCTCTTTTCGTCGATGCGGGCAGCTCCGGGGCAGCCGCCGCTAGAGAGACGCTTTCCTTTTTTATTTTTTTTCCATGTGTTCACTTCCGGGTCCGGCGCCGATCCGGATGCCCGAGGCAGAAGGATGTTTGACCTCCGGATAAGTGAGGCGCCGCTGTGCATTCATTCCCGGCTGCATCGGTGGCGACAGCAGCGACTCGGGCGGCGACTCTCCGGCCAGAGGCGGCGGTAGGAGGCACCGGCAGTAGTGCAGGGACCGAGTCCGAGCCGAGCGGCGTTCCCTCCCTCGCTCGTTCCTTCCCCCCTACCTCGCTCTCTCGCTCGCTCCCTCCCTGCGCGGCTCGCTTTCCTCCTCCGGCCCCGGCGGGTGTGATGTGCCGTCGCCGCCGCTGCCCCCGCCGCCGCTGACTGACGGACCGGGGGGCGCCGCCCGCGCCCGGGACCGACCCCGCTGCTCGCGGCCGCGCCTCTGAGGTAAAGCCCTCTCCGTGTTGGCGCCCGCGGGCCCCGGCGCGGCCGCGGCTCCCTCCTTCCCGGGTGGGGCCGGGTGGGCTGGGGTCCCGGGCTGGGTGGGGTGCGGCGGGGGCGGTGCCGCGGGCGGGGGCCTCGGGGGAAGGGGGCGAGGACCCGCGCGGGCGGCGCGGAGGCGCGGGCGGGGCGGGGGCCGCGGCCGCGGGGGAGGGCGCGGAGGGCTCGCTGGGCCGGGAGGGGGTCGCGGGCGGCGGGCGGGCTGGCTGCAGAAGTTGCCGGAGTGGCGCGGCCCGAGAGGGGCCGGCAGGGAGGTGGCCGAGCTGGGAAAAAAGGCGGGGGCTTCTTTCGGGAGGGGTTTTGAGGTCGGAGCGCAGCCCCAGCGCGCTTTGCTTGTGTCCAGACAATTACCTTCGGAGTGGGGGTTTGGGGCCGGGGGGCGGGGGAGGCAGCGGTCTGCTGGAAGGAGGTGTCAGGGGCCGGCGTTCATTTCGGGGGTAAACTTCCCGTTGGGGTGTTTGTTTTAAAGGGGGGGGGGAAGGATTTACCTTTTTGTTAGAGCTTTTGACTTAGCTCAAAACTTAACCAAGCCATTAGTCGGGGGTAACAAAATTACTCTATTGGTTACTGTTACTGTGCTGGTTTGTTTGTTTATCCCACATGCAGGGGAAGTGACACACAGAAGCGTCGGTTCTCTTGGTCCACAGCCCCCACATGCTTTCCTGCGGGGCGGTGATGGAGATGTGTGTTTGCCCGTGGGGTGGGGGTAGTTAGGCCTGTGTTATGATCCTTCCAGTTCTCCCAGGGAAGGAGGAAAAGTTAATGGGTGGGAGAGAGAGTCTCTTTGTGGGAGATGGCTACTGTTGCTACACTGTGCGAATTAGTTTTAACTCTGTTGTAATGAGTACCAAGGCTGGTCAGTAAGTGACCGACCCCTTTTTCACCTTTTGTTTTAGAACATCGACTTTAATTGGAAAATTAAAAACCTGCTGATTTTTAATAAGTAAAAAAAAATAAATCAACACGTTTCTTTTACTTTCGCAATTATTTCTTGTGATATGAATGACATTTGCCCACAGATAGTAAAAGATGTTGAACTATATCTGTTGGAATATCTTTTAAAATTAAAAATACCTAATTTTAAGGCCTAGTATATATTTATGAAGAATATTTGGTATCCCTAAAATATATAAGAAGAAAAATATCACAAAGATTATAATAAGAATGATTTAGAATTAGAAAGATGTGAGGCCGGTTCAAGAAAACATTTTTCATCAAAAATCAGACCTGATTTGTGACATTCCTAATAGCTATTTTTGAGGAGGGCGTGGAGAGATGTGCTCAGTATAATTTTTGGAATAATTTTATATTTATTCCTAAACTTTGCTCCGACTGTATTCTTAGCTAAGATAAATTATCTTCATATTTTGTATATGTTAGCCTTTATAATTACACAAAAGATGAAAATTATATTTATGGACATTGAAGAAGATGATATCAAATAAATTGCATGACTTTGGCATAGATTCTTAGAGTGTATAGACACTTGCTTTCAGGGAGCTTGTATTTCTGGATATGCATCAGGTATAAGTAGTTCTTAGGATGGAGGACAGAAAGGTTAATTTTAATGTTGATACATATGAGACTTTTTTGGGGGATCTTAGAAAATGATTATGTTTACTGCTGATTTATTGTGCTCATTGACCTGCCATTCATCAACTTAAAAATTAATACATTATGTAATTATTGACATTTTCATTATTAGATTTGCAGGAATTAACTATTAACAAAATCTTCAACTCATGAAAATCATTTATTCCTTCAAATAAAAGGGCTGGGATTAGAATCAAGGGATAATTAATTCAATCTGGACTTTTACTCCGTAGAAGGGACCTTTACTATGTGGTAAGGATGGAAGCGTGGGTAGAATATGAAGATGAAATGAGACCCAGTAGCTGCCTTCAAGGGAGAAGCAGACATTCACAGAAATAATTGCAACACAAGACTCCTGTGGGTTTTACCAGAGGTGCGTGGAAGCATGGGGGGGTGTGTGTGTATGTGTGTGTACGAGACAGAGATACTAATTTTTGACTGGGGAATTATGAATGAGTTTAGAGCTGGTAACACTCCATTTGGGCCTTAAAATATTTTAATAGGCAAAATGGGGACATATGTATGGGGGTAGTTTTCTAGGTGAAGGAACAGCCAGAGCACAGGTGTGTTGGTTGGGTATTACGGGGCCTGTTGAGCTGGACATAAGGCTGCTGTGCCAGGACGTCTTTGTGGGAGGGGAAGCTCTGAAAGTAGGTGGAGATCAGGCCATGGAAGTCCAGAATGCCTTGTATTTAAAAATGAGTCAGTTTGAGGTGTGAAGTGTATAGATTCTCTGCCGATAGGGAGTAGGTAGGCAAATAAGAATCTAAGTTTAAAGAAACAGATTATAACAGAATAGTCAACTTGTTATCATGCACGCTAATGGAGGAAAGCAGAAAACTATATAATCTAAAACAGTTCATATGTGGCTTTGTCATATTTCTTTACTTGTATTTGCATATGGGTGTGTCTGGTAAGCTGGTAATTGGCTTTATATGAAAGAAATCCAGATTGTAAAAATATGACTCAGGAAGAAACGGGAAGCTCTCTATTTACTTTTCTGTGTCTCCTCTGTAATCCCCCCCATGCTGGGAATAGACCATTATTCCAGTGGAGTTTATTGGTTCACATTTTTTTCAGAATGAAACAAGTAGTTATTTAGTTTCAAAGGGTTTCCCAAAAGGATGTATCTAACTAAATAGAATACTGAAATATTAAATAACAAAATAAAATACAGGTCACTGGAGAGTTATATTATTGTTAATACATTTGCACGTGAGATTTGTTATGGATAATGTGAAATGTAAGGAATCTACATACGAAGGGAATTGACTATAACAGTGGGATGATAAAATGAGAAGCTCCCACAGTTTCAGATAAATATTTATAAGGTTTTTAGTCATCTTAAATATCAGATGACCCTAAAATAATTTAACCCCGAACTTAATCATTATCAAAGGAGTGCTTAGAAAAATATCACCCTCACAACACCAGTATTTAAGTCCATGTAAAATAATGTTACAGGGAAGACTGTTTGACAGTTTTTACTAACCATTCCCCTTTTAGTGTTCAAAAAGGACTTACATTATAACAAGATTTGTGTTATCTTGAACTTCTCAATAACAGCAATATCTGTTACAATTTATTAAGTGCCTGCTTTGTATAGGGGCCATAAATGATACTGTTAAGACAACTCCATGAGTTAGGTGGTGTAACCCTGGCCCTTGACAGTAGGAGATAGCGTCTTCTAGAGTTTAAGCAGTCTGTTTAAGATATATCTTACAAGTATCAGAATGCATATTTCAATCAGTTTTTTTCTCACTTCAAAATCTTAAACCACCAGTGATCTGTTTTTGCTAATCTTCCGTCTTCCTTTTTTGTCTTTTCTCATGCAGTTGGCACTTGGTGGTATTCATTGGTGGTCTTAGTATATGTCTGGGTGTTGGTTCTTCAAGGTGCAGTTTCTTTGGAAATGGCAGTTTTGGGGTATCTGTAGTTCCTTAATTGTAGAGATTCTGTAGGAGCAGACAGTATGGTTTCAGTAACTTAAGCTACCTCAGAGTATCACTTTTTTTTTTTTTTCTTTTTCCTTTTTCTCCCCAAAGCCCCCCGGTACATAGTTGTATATTCTTTGTTGTTGTCCTTCTAGTTGTGGCATGTGGGACGCTGCCTCAGCGTGGCTTGATGAGCGGTGCCATGTCCACGCCCAGGATTCGAACCGACGAAACACTGGGCCGCCTGCAGCGGAGCGCGCGAACCCAACCACTCGGCCACGGGGCCAGCCCCTCAGAGTATCACTTTTGTGCTGATCTGCCGGACAGAACCATACTTGGGATTCTTAATGTGTAGAAATCAAGTGTATATTATCCATTAATGTGAAGTGACTTTGGAGAGCCTGTGAACTACTCAGAATATATGGAATGAGAGAGATAGGTGGGATAGATAAGTTTTAGAGACACAGTGGAGGCTCCTGTTAGCCTTGTTTTTTCCAGCTCCCTTCTCAAAGCTGAGATTTAGAAACTATAAATCTTTGGGTTTCCTCCTATTATGGGACCTAAGGATGTGTGTAGTGATTTGTTCTTAAACTATGGTAAGTGACTGGTTATATTCTTTCCTGCCACTCCCTGCCCATCTTTTATAAGAAATAATTCTTAACAATGAATTTGAAGAGTTTATGTATTTGGTAGATGAGACACATTTTGGTCATTTTCTTTACTAATGATATGTCACGTAGTTTTAATTTAATGAAAATCTATAGCTATATGTTCACATATAGCTAAATCATGTCTACTTTTTTTTTAAAAGATTTTAAAAATATTTTTTTTTTCCTTTTCTCCTCAAAGCCCCCCAGTACATAGTTGTATATTCTTCATTGTGGGTCCTTCTAGTTGTGGCATGTGGACGCTGCCTCACCGTGGTTTGATGAACAGTGCCATGTCCGTGCCCAGGATTCGAACCAACGAAACACTGGGCCGCCTGCAGCAGAGTGCGTGAACTTAACCACTCGGCCATGGGGCCAGCCCCTCATGTCTACTTTTTTATAGCTTTCACTAGAATTAGGTAAAATCTCATGATAGATATTCTTTTTCCTAAACACAAATTTCTAGTGTTTTTTCTTTTAGTGAGGTAATGTCATACTTTTAGCTGTATTCAGACTTAGTACGTTTATTTAGCTAATTTTGTATTGAACTACTTTTTTAAGCTGTTAGTTACATTTGCAAAAAAAAAAAAAATTGGCAGAGAGTTATTCTGCCATTATGCTTTTCATCAAGATTGAGAAATTTCATGTAAAGGGCCAAGGTATGATGTTTGGCACATAGTAGGCACCATGTAAATCTTCTCTTACATTCAGAAGTTGCTGGTATATATATGAGTTGTTAGAGGGTTGATTGGTGGGTAGAATAAGCAAAGACTCTTGGGAATGGCCTGTTACAGGAGAATCTCTTAATTTACCTCTGCTGAACCCACTCAAAAGATTAAATGATACTTTTCATTTACTGCTTGATCCCCATGCCAGACTGAGTGGCAGCAGACTACTCCCTAGTTTGTTCTCGATCTTATATTCTCACCACTATTGTACACTAACAAACAGTCATTTGCGTTTGTAACCCACAAATTGTTAATGGCAATTATACTTGATATTGTAGTTACATAGTTTAATAAAACATTATTCAGTGAATTGTGAAGGCAAAAAGGTGTTTGTATGAGAACCAGTGTCTGCTTTGAAAACAGGTGAGTAGCTAAAATCAGTTACAGTTGAAATAGGTGTAGGTGAAATAACTTTAAACAATTAGGGAAAAAAACCCTAAAAAATCTAAAAAGATCCTTTGACTAAGACTGCTTTTAAATGTTTGTGAGATGTCTTTCCATGTTTAAGAAACAGAAACTGGAAGTCACAGGTGATGTACTATGGGTGTGAGTTTTGCAAGAAAAAATAGAACTAGAATCCATAGACCCATACTTGAAGAAAAGGCATTAGCCTTGCATTAAAAGATTGTCTGCTGAATGTACATTTTTATGTTTTAGTTGCAATAAAATGTTGAAGGCACGTACTTTTTTTTATGATTCCCCTTTTTAACTAATTTATGAGCTGTTGGTTAATAATAACATATTAAAGAGGGTATCAGCTTCTAAACTATCACCCAGTTTATATTCTCTCTTAGAGATTTATTTGACAGCATCCTCTTTTAAAAAAGAAATAAATTCTGGTATTCCTGAACCTATAGTCATTCATACATTAGGGTGAATTTTTAAATTATCTACTCGTGATCAATCTACAGTTCTAACATATTTCCTAATATGGGCCCTCATCTGATTTCATATGCTACCTTTCAGCTTTTATACAGGGCCAGGCTTAGAGAGGAGCCCTCTTATAATTCCAACATCTCTTCACCCTGAGTAGGGACTGCTGGACTGAATTGGTAGAGGAAATTGTCCCTTGGAAGAGGAAATGCCATGCCCTTGATGTGTAGAGCACTTTAGTTTGGTGCAAAGCATGGTGGTCTGTCAGCTTACAGTAGGTACCGCAGCCCAAATGGAAAGGAGAACTTTTAGGTGTAGGAGAAGGAGGTCCAGGTTGGGGAAGGAAAGGTAGATGGAGTATATTATTTATCTCAGCGTTGCCACATTACAATGCCTGAAATATAGTAGCTACTGAAAATGGAACACTGACATATGGAGGTAGGGCTAGTTTTTCAGAACTTTGGTCTGCTGCTCTGTGATTTTCTTGGCTCTGCTCTGCTCTGTGTATTGGATTCATCCTCTGGTTAAGAGCAAGATCACATCTAGGTGTGCATTGGCCAGGAAATCTTTTGCACAAGCCTACCAGCATACTTTTCTCTTCAGGTTTTATTGACCAGAATTAGGTCATGTACACTTCCTAACCAGTTATGGCAAGGGGAATAGTGTTATCATGGTTGGTGTCTCCTAACCAGGATATATCCCCTGCAGTTGGGAACGGAGTCTTATTTCCCTCAGTTACATGGTGGAGGGAGGATATTTAAAAAAAGTGTGAGAAGGAAGAATATGGGGGAAATGGATGTTAGAGAGGCAATCAATAGTGACCACTACATCTACTTGTTTTGAGAATGAAAATAAATAATGCATAGAAATACACTTTGAACTTTAAAGCATTGTACAAGTGTAACGGATGGAAGATTAGAAAGCTGCTTCTGTGTTACTATCTTAAATATGCTCAGGTATGAATGAATATTTTAGGAGGTAAAAACACTGCTAGTTTTCTTATTGACTGAGTCAAATAAAATCAGTTACCTAAGTTGTAAGATTATACATTTTTTCCATGGAGCTCATAAAGTTAACTTTAAATTAAAAATTTGTACCTGTAAACTTACTAAAAATTTTTTCTGAGTTGCTGCTCCCATTCAAAAATTGCCCACACCTTTGATCTCATCAGATTTTTTTATTTGTCACACTTAGAGGAGAATAAGCACATTGAGGAAATGGGAGTTTGTCAGTCAGAGGAGGGGTTTATTTTGAGTCATGGAATCCCAGTGAGATAGGAGGAGGAAAGAATGGTTTTCACGTATCTTTAAAGCAGCAAAAAGAAATCACTGGGGAATGGGGAGGCAGGTGAGAATCATAGAAGTTTAGAATTGAAATGAATCCTGGGAAGGTTGAGTGAAATGCTCAAATCCCACACCTGGTTGGTAGAACTCTCCTATCTTGATTGCTAGTGTGGTGCTCTTTCTGACCAAGAGGTAGGAGGCCGTGAAAAGATTTTGTCTACTTCGCAGTTTTGCTCAGGTCCATGCACTAGTTCTGTAAATCAGTCAGCCAGCTGCCTTTAGTATAGATATCTGTGTTCTCAGGCTTTGGAAAATTGTAGCCAGAGGATTTTTTTTTTTGTGGGTCAACAGACAAATCTTTTAATCTTCCCTCAAGCAGTCAACAACACTACCACCAACACACACACACACAAAGTAACCTCAAACCTAGCCTGCTTAAATGAAAATGCAGAAGCAGAATGCGTACTTGGAACAATTTATATATATTTTTATTTTCAAAAAAGTATTCTTAAAGATTTCTCTGCCTTGAGTGTGTGTGAAAGAAAAGAGTAAACACACACATATATGTAGATACATATATGTATATATACAGAATAAATATACAGAATTAATTGTAATTCTTGTAATTGTTGCAGTTGTAAATATACAGAATTAATCCATCCATTTCTTGGAAGGATATTTATGTTAACAGTTATTTATAAATAGTGAGTTTTGGGATGATTTTTATTTTTACACTTTTTATACTTCTGTGTATTGTTTGGATTTTCAGCTATGATTATGCATTATTTTTATCATCAGTAAAAATAGCAAATCTGTTCTGTTTTTTTTTTTTTTGAGGGAAGAAAATAAAATCCTGGGGTGGGATATTTTCTACTAACTTAGATTTTAACATATAATTTTTCTTTTATTGTATATTATATATATTGAATGCACTGATACTTTGTAATTGTCTTTATTTTTTAAGTTGGACTTATTAAAATTATTTACCTTAAAATTTTAAGTTGAAATTGGCCATATGACACTTTTTGATACAAGTGTACTTTATAAAAGTCGTGGACTTCTGAATATTTTGCAATTATTAATTGTGTTTATCTGTTTTCTAACTTGTTTGATTTTGACTTTGGGTGGTATACTTGGCAGTATATTAGAGTCAGAGTTATAGTCAGAGTTTCCTTTAGTAAAAAGGGAAGTGAAAATGTTTTTTTCCTTACACCCAGTCTGTGTCTTGTTTATTTTCTATTTCTGTGGAACACATTTTATATTCTAGCAATGAATACTTTCAAATGGCAATCAAATGTAGTAAGTAATGTAATAGGGAGAAGAGAGAAAATTTCTGGTATTCCATGAGTCTTATGTTGTATAAATATATGGCTATGAGGTGTTTTAATAAAATCCTAATTTGGCTTGCAAAAATAGCTTAGTATTGTTTTGGAGGTGAAACTAGTGGGTATCAGTTGTTGGTGACTTTTAAAAAAACCTGGTATTTGTAGATGCATATTTTTATAAAATATTATTTTATTTTCTCCTTTTATTCCAGGGATCTGAAAACAATATAAACCAAAAAAAGTGTAAATCTTCAAGATGTGGAATCCTGTAATACCAATTTTCATTGAAAAAAATGGTAGATTATTTACTGAGTTCTTTTTCTGTCATAGGAGTCTCAGGGCTTGTTGTATCTGATATTTCTTAATATAGTTTAGATTCTGAAATTAATTGTAGTTAATAAAATATCAAAATGTAGGGGCCGGCCCCATGGCCGAGTGGTCAAGTTCAGGTGCTCTGCTTTGGTGGCCCAGGGTTTCGCCAGTTCGGATCCTAGGTGCAGAGATGGCACTGCTCGTCAAGCCATGCTGGGGTGGCGGCCCCACATAGTACAACCAGCAGGACCTACAAGTAGAATATGTGACTATGTACTGGGGGGCTTTCGGGAGAAGAAGGGAAAAAAAAATCAAAATATAATCACTCTTTAAAAATCATTCTTTTAAGTATTTTCTGATAATTTGTAATGTGCGTTGTGTGTTTATTGTATGCTCTGCTGTTTATCTAAATATCCTATTGAAGGTGATTTTTTGAAGACTGAAAAATAAAATTCTTAGCATTGGGAATGTGAATATCAAATAAATTAAAATAAATTTTACTATAAGTACATGTTTAAAATCTCCCAACTGAAAATTAGTGAATTTTTTTCTGTGGCAGACTAAATCAGAGAAGAAAAACAGAGAATTTTAAAGATAGTCCTTGCTATAGGGTTGGAAGTGCTGACACTAACAGATGAGAGGAAAGGTTTTGTGGGGGAGGCAGCTTGTACCAGTGGTTCTCAGCCTTGACTTCACATTAACATTTTCTGGGGAGCTTAAAAAAAATGGCAGTTATTGGGATTCTACCTATGCTAATTTATATTTCAATCTGGAGACGGGGCCAGGACATGGATATATTTTAGGATTTCTATAGGTGATTCCAGTTTGCTGCAGGCTTGGAAATGACTGATTTTTCCTTCTCTTTATACACATCTCTTAGCTCTTTTTACTCTCAAGTTCTCTTTTTAATTGGGGATGGGAGTCTGAAGATGAGATAAGAAATGCATGAAAATATTTGCAGGAGGACCAGGTTAATGAAGTGACTTCTCTTCATAGTTTCATACCCAGAATCCTTAGTGAGGCCACTATATTCATTGCTCGTTAACAGTTTTTCATAAGTATAGCACCAAAGTTAGAGGATTTTTGAAATTTGAAAAATTTGTGAAAGGGAAATTTATCAAGAATAAATTAAGGCATCAATTCAGATGCCCCTAGAAATCTTAAGAAACCTAAATAACAACAATCATATCTTTAAAGTTACTATAAATTATAAGAAGACAAGAATTGTTGCTAATCAAAGTCTTATTAGTTTTAGGTTATATTTATCATGTTTGCAGTATCATTGAGTTGAGTTTTCATGGACCATAAGGACAGAAGGGACTTTAACAGTTATTTAGCACTTCTACTCTTTTACTCTGTCTTATACCTTTGTTGATGAAGAACTCGGTTTGTCCCCTCAGTGGAAATAGTTTACTTCAGTTATAGTATATTGTGTGTATAGAATATTGTCTGTATTGCATATAGTCAGTAAGTATAAATAGTGCATTTATATGCATTATACATATAAATGCACTA